>NC_088928.1:60925000-61042500 GCF_038396675.1 Hydra vulgaris
TTTTTGCTCAGTCCAATCATATTATTGCATTTTTAAAAAACTTTATAACATTTAATAATATAATATATTGCTTTTTTATGTATTTTGAATATATCATATATTAGTAATATACTAATATTTGTCTAAAAATATATAGACATATATGATATATTTATAGTATATTATATATTTAATATATACTATAATATAGTATATATTTAATATATACAATATCAATAATAATTATGAATGATATGATTCCGAAACAGCAATGACAGCCTTGCTTATGCAAGCAGAGTAGAAAGATATAAAAAAATGCAGAAAGGCTATTGCTATTTCTAAATGGACTAGAAAGGAAAATGATTCTGAAGCTGTCGATTATTATATGAAAAAGTTCCAGCTAGTTGCTGACATTGTATCCGGTGAGTTGATGTTTTCCTAATGTGAATATGTTGCCGTTATTTTTTGATAATTGGACATGCATTTTATTGTCTACTACTTGATTTTACTATTTTTTGACTAATGATTAATGTATAGTTTCATTAATGGAATTTAATGTCTTAATCATTATCTAAATGCCAAGACGCAAACTAATTAAATAATATTATAAAACATTTTTTGATTTTAAAATTTTTTTTCAGGTCAGAGGGGGAACCATCTTTAACTTTCATTAAGCATTGTGTGATGTAATTTGAATTTTGGTAAAATATGTTTTTATATTAAAGTTTATTATTTTAAATACATTTTAAATATTTTTTCGAATCTCATTAAAAATAGAATTTTTTTAGGTTGTAAAAGGAGGGGGGGGCGACAACACGCCCCCTTCCCCATCTACACCCCTTGAAACAAAGGGTGCGCTGCTAGTGATGTTGTAAAGTAGTAAAATATAATTTTTGATTTGAAAACTAGATTTCTTTTTAATTATAAAGATAAATATTTATTAAAAAAAAGAGTCATTTTTGATAATAGGGTGTTTAAAACCATCACCCTTACATCCACCCAAAGGCAATGACGAAACTTCTATATTTGACTGTGATCTGATAGCTAATTAAAAAAACAACTTGTGTATAAAAATTTACATTTTCATTTAAAAAAATTACTTTTTATAAATATAGTTAGTCTTTATTGCCGGTAAAGATGGTGGTTTTGTGCCCCCTCTTGCCCCCGGATGCGCCCGTAATGTAGAAACCTTTATAAATTTGTAGATAATTTTTGTATCTATCTTTTGATACCAAGATATAAACTTTTGGATAAGAATTGATTAAGTTATAATTTTTTTAAATTATAGTTTTAGTTAATAAAAGCTTTATTTTGACCACAGTTTCTTCAACAAATCCTAATATCAAAAAATTGGTATTTAAAACGTCATAACATAATATTGAAACGAAGCTCTTTTTAATGATATATAACAACCTAGAAATTGATGAATTTAAAAATTTCATGTAACATACCTATATTAAAGCTTCAATAGTATTTAAGTGATCATGGTATCAATAGGAGTGGTAACAAGCAAACTCTTAAGAACCACGCTTTAGGTGTATTTAATATGAATCTTCCTTTCACTTTTTCTGATGCTACAGATAAACTTAATGAAATTCAACAAGATGTTTTAAAAAAACTTTTTATTGAAAAAGTGCAAATACCTCATCTTATGAATTAAATAAATGGTTGGACTGAAGCACCTTTAAATTTTCCAGACGCATTGTTGCAACAGATCAATGATTATCTTTACAGTAATAATGCAGGCAAAGCATTTGAAGGAGGAATAATTCTTTTTAACTCAGGTCATTTGTCTAATGTAATTTTACATGCCATAATGTCAATAAATGAAACATGTAGATACTGTTTTATATGAGGTTTTTGTTTGCCAGAGCAAAAACTAACCAACACACCATATGATATTTGGGTTGTTATACATAAAGATTCAGGTGATTTTATAACTGGAGGTTGCTCCAGTCCAGCTGGGTATGTAATATTTTCAAAATTTTGTTTTAAACTATCATTTTAGGATTTTAAAAATAAATGCATGCGTGTATACTTTCAGAACATCTGGTATATGCATGCATGATTGTGCCCTGTTATGGTACATTGAAAAGGAAGTTTAGATAATAACTTTTCCTATACTTCTAAGAAACAAGAATTGAGTATTCTATCTAAAAAACAAAGTTGACTGCATGTCCCTGCCACATTAAAATAGAGTTAAAAAAAGCAAAAAAAGAAGAAAACGAAAGTAATATAATCAAGAGGCAAAAGATAACTGATAATACTCTTACTGAAAGCAATATAGATTTACTTGCTGAAATCACAAATGGTAACTGTGGGTTAGTTACACTAATACGTAAAAAAAAAGTATGCAATTTAATATCTGCAGTGTGCAAGAAGAAATTGAAATTTCAACATCTTTATTAAAAGATTTTCCAAAAACTATTGCAGAAGTGATTAAAACAGTTGGTCCATGCACTTTTGATATATTTATGAAGAACTTAAAAATAACAAACAAGCAGCAATCTTTACTTATGGAAAAAGCAATCAATCAAAATTCAAGTAAGTCATGGTTTCAACATAGAAAAGATAGAATTACTGCCTCAAACTTTAAATCTGCTGTCAATAAAGTTAATGACAATAATATTTTTATTAATCCTGACAAATCAAAATCACTGCTAAGCAAAATTTTTGGGTACTGCCCAAAAATTCAGTCAAAAGCTACAAATTGGGGTATTAGTAATTAACCAATAGCTTGAAAAAAATATATAAAAATTAACAGACAGCTTCATAAAATATTTAAGGTTAAAATGGCTGGCTTTAACACAAGCAGACTGTGGCCCTTTTTAGGAGCTAGCCCTGATGGTTTGGTCTCTTGTAAATGTCATGAACCTAGATTACTGGAAATAAAGTGTCCATGGGCATATAGAGGACTTACTATAAATGAATTTGACTTGCAAAAAGGTGCCTACTTGGAAGTTTATCACGATAAGTTTCGCCTAAAAAGAGACGATGCGTATTATTACCAAGTGCAACTGTAAATGAATATAACAGAATTTAAATTGTGTGATTTCTTTGTGTACACGTCTGAAGACTATTTCCGTGAGTGTGTTTGTATAAATGACTCTTTTATGAAAAAAACAATTTCAAACGCAAAGATTGTTTATGAACAAATAATGCCTGATATATGTTTTCAAAGTTTATATCATTTTAAAGTAATAGAAGATGTTGAAAAAGTACTGAATGACTTGTTAAACAAGGTATGTAAGCCATACAATATGTTGAAACATTTGATGAAAAAACAGCAAAAATTAATGATGAAATTGATTTTGTAATTGAAAATTGAGTTTGACTGATTTTTAATTTACTCTTGTATACATTTTTAAAATTGAAATTTTTATATTTTTAGTGTATTTTTAATTATTTTTATCCAAAAAATATCTTGAAATGCTGAAGTATAAACTTTTGTTTACTTTTAGTTTAATTATTTTTAATGCTTGTTTAATAAAATAACTCCACTACATTTGGGAGAGAGCGAAAAAATGCATAACGCAACCTATCTATAAAAAACGTAATGTTAGACGAAGTTAGGGGGAATGCGTTACAAGGTGCACATGTTCACTCACATTCTGCATTGATTTTGTTTTCTTTGCGAATTTGTTTATAAATTTTATATAAACCGGTTTATTTATGTAACTTATTGGTCAAAATATATTTCAAATAGGACATAATAACTGTTATCCTTTGCCCTTCTATGTATACATGCGATATTAAATTTCTAAATTTAAATAAATTAAAATACTAATTAAGAGAAAATATTAAATAGTCAGCGATCGTCGCAAAAGGAGGAAACATATTTTTGGCAAAATCATTTAATACAAAGTATAAACATATTTAAGATTTTTTATTTTAAGCCGTCTCCTCCCTCAGATTAAAACCGGTACGGCGATCCGTACCGGTTTTAATCTGAGGGAGGAGACGACTAAGATTCTAACGCTACCTCGCCTAATACGGGTCTACTTAAGTTAAACTGAGGCTTGAAACGGTCTCTTGTTTTTTTTGTTTTTTTTGTGGTACATTTATACTTTTGAGAAAGCATAACTTTAACTCTTCTTTTATACTCAAAATAAGTGATTAAACGATTCTTGTTTTGACAGATTTAAGCTAAGTTTATTTTAAGAAATTTTATTTTTTGTTTATAGGAATTTATTCAAATCAAATTAATATACTTATACTAAATTGTTTATTTATTCCTGTAGAAAAGCTAAAAACGGTTTAAATTATAAACTTTTTTAAGTAGGTCGGCGCAAGTAGGTGTGATATGGGAGATTTTAAACAAAGCTTCCATTTTGCCGATTGAGGGTACAAAAAGGTCTTAAGGTAAAAAGTTTATTGAGCCTTTGCAGAAATTCAGTCTTTGCGCTGGCTTTGTGTTTAGGTATACGTGCCAGAATGAACAAAGCCACGTGTAACTTGTAAGTTACATGTGCTTTTTAATTTTAGTAGTATTTAATTTCAAATAAATATTCTGTTGCTCACATTTCGCGACGTTTGAATTATCTTGTTTTATCTCCACTTTTTAAAAAAACGTCTCGATTTATTATATGTACGCTTAGATTATTTTCAGAACCAATTCATTTTTGCAAAATTATTGCTTTCTTAAAGATAATAATTTTAATATATATCTTTTTTTAATAAATAAAAAATCAGTTTGTTATATTAAAATATCATCTATTTTAGTCTAAACTGAATCAAAATTTGAACAATTTGTTTTGTATCAATTCCACTACCTTTTTGATTTCTCAATCAGCATTTTGAAATACACAAAATATTTACTTTTCTAACCAAAATCAAGAAATACACAAAGTATTTACTTTTATAAAATATTTGAAAAAACAAAAATTTATTAAAATACACAATCAAACTTGTCCCATGAGTTACTTAAACTAATAAAATGGTAGTTTATAATGGTACCAATGCAGGAGCTAAATTAGTTAAGGCCGCACAAATTGTCAAAATGTCGTCAAGCTGGTTTTTTCTTTTTAAAGGAAAAACAGATTGCAATATATGAAATTTTTTTATTCGAGAAATCAACATAAAATTCAACATGAATGCGTGCCTCCGCAATATTTGAAGTTTTTGTGGTATTTCATTTAGAGAACTTTTTTTTATCTTTTAAAAAAGGAGGAATAACAAGCTGTGACCCTTTTCCAACAAGCAAATCACTATTATTAAATCCTTTCCCAGCCATTAAAGAAACTCCTGATACAATTTTATTTCAAATTACGCATCTCTCTGTAATAAATCGGTCTGACGGAGTGACACAAGTAAAACTTTCCGAGTATTCTTGGATTTATAAGTCGAATAAGCTAAGGCTTGAGCTTTGGCTGAACTTGGGATTTCTAATGCTCCTTCAGTACAGTCTATTATGCCAATTACATTAGGAAACTTCTCAAAGCATTTTGAAAAGGCATTTCTATTTTCTTCTTTGTTGGCCAATGTATAAAATCTTTAAGTAATAAAGACATACAAGGTATCCAAGTATTTAAAATATTTGAACCTAGAGATGATATTTTAAATCTAAATGCTAAGTCATTATCTGTAAGTCCAAATCTTAATTTGACGAACACTAAAAACATAGTAGTTTTTGTGTCTACTTTACGACTTATTCTGTGTTTTTTAGTTGTTTTTTGATTATAATAACTCAATTTTTTAGATTCGCCATCAATGCGTTTATGAAGCCATTCAAACAGTTTTGTATTTTAAAATCCAGTATAGATATGAACACATTTATCACTATGATTAATATCACCATAATTAAAAGATTTTTTTGTTTCTGCTTTGGAAAGAGAATGTTTTAATTCTGAAATTTGCTTTTTTTGTGCATGTATAATCATTTTAAGTTCCTTTTTTTTTTCTAAAGAATTACATGGGCTACGCTTGTTAAAAGATTCACACCTAGCACAATTATTGGTAGGTATGCAATTATCATAACTGTGATTGCCTATGAAGGGAGTGGAGATGATGTCTTCTTAAAGTACCTTAAACCCATCACAAACAACAAATTATACTTTTTTGTAGACAGTCTAATACCATTTCTATTTTTTTGGAACTTTACGTTTCAAAGGTTCAATATACCCTTTAAGAAATAATGTTGGTATTGGAGAAACATCTGAACAATATCTTGCATCAAAGTGGTTTGAAAAAACTTTTGTACTTACAGTCATTTTAAAACCTCCTTGCCTGTTTAACATTTTCTCGCAAAACTTCATGTCTTAAAATGTTTGAGAAGTATGCCATCGAAGAATCCCAGCATGGTCTTTTTTTAAAACCCAAAATAAATTAAAAAAATCTCTACAATTAAAAGCAACAACAATAATAATATTAGTTGTGATATTAATAATGATAAGAATATTATTTGTTATATTAATAATGATAATAATGTGTAGTTTTAAAGGTAGAACATGTATGAAGCAGCATAGTAAGAAAAAAAAAAGAATTATGCATATATAAAAAACTGCTGCATGTACAGAATATATATATATATATATTCTGTACATGCAGAATATATATATATATATATATATATATATATATATATATATATATATATATATATATATATATATATATATATATATATATATATATATATATATATATATATATATATATATATATATATATATATATATATGTATGTATACATATATATGTTACGGAAAAAACACATCTAAACTTCTTACAGTATTTGTGTTAATAAGATAGATAATAATTTTAAAAGTACACAACCCAGAGGTAATCAACTGCATTAGGATGGTAGCCCTCCTACCTAAATATTACATTCCATAAAATGGATCCTTTGGTTGAATCTACCTGGCCATTATTTGACGGATGATGGACTGATGGAACAAAAAATCTGTATAATTGGCTTCTGATAACTGCAAAATCACTTGTTAGCTTGCAAAGTAAAGTTACTGCACTTGAAAAAACAGTCAGACTGAAAGATGATGAAAAAAATGATTTGAAAAATAAACTTTCAAGTAATCAACTCAACAATGCTCTCAGCTTTGCAGATATCTGGTAAAGTTTCTTAAATCCTGAAAAAGCCTCTAAAGAAATGGTGCACAAATTGCTACTGTCCGGAAAGTAAAAAAAAAAAGAGAAAAACGAAAGAGTTGAAAACAATATTTTAATCAGAGAAGTACCAGAAGACGCAGTGGTAGATGATTCAGACACCCAAACAGTTTATCAAATTCTAAATGCACTAAATTTAAGAAGAGAAGATGTTAAGAAACAAGTAAGGTTAAAAAAATAGAATGACTACGATGAACAGTAATGGTATAAACCCAGAAATGTATGAAGACACAACAACACCAGGAAATCGATTGAACTAATCCCTAAGCCAAGTTGATAAAAGTCCTCCTCCCCCGCCAATACTCGTAGAATTTAAAGATCATGTCACACAACAAGAACGCGGATACTCGCAGAAGATTATAAGATCTTGTCATCGAGAACCGCCTAAACAGATTTTAAATAATAAATAATCCTTTAATAATTCATAGAAGTTAAGATAAAAGATTTCGTATATATAAATTACGATAAAATATTTCCTAAGAGTATTAATAAAAAACAAAACAAACTTAAAAATATATCAGAATGTTTTCAACTGAGAAAAGAATTTCTTTCAATTTTCTTTTAAATAAGAAAAAGTTCCATTCATGAGAGAAATCAAAAAGTTTTAACACTATTTTGTTCCATAAAAATGCTCCTTTTAATTGAAAGAAACAATAGAAACAATGACCTTCCAGAAGCCTTAAATGGGGAACAAAGTATGGAAAGAAAGGTTATTTAGGCATACGCTTTGGCACGTTTAGATGAGTTGAGCTCAAACAAAAAGAAAGTCAGTAACTCTAAGGACACGCATGAAAATTGTTTTGTAAAAATTAAGGAAAATAAAAGTTTTATATCTTTTTTAAAGTGATTTTATTTTAATGCAACATCCATTTGCAACAAATGGGATGAGTTCATTGTAAGAATTGAACAGCTTAGTTTTCCGCACATTATAGGCATTATTGAGACTTGGTTCAACAGTACTTCTGAACACAATATAGAAAATTACACATCCTATTTCAATAATAGAAAAACTATCAGTGGCGGAGGAGTAGTAATTTATGTGCCAAATGATCTTTTGTCTCATGAGATTGATACTTTCTACTTATATAGTGAGCAAATTTGGTGCAAGGTCAGCATTGGTTCAAATACTATTTTAGTTGGTTGTTTATACAAACACCCTCATGCTTCATATGACCTAAACAAAATATTTAATGACTCAATTAGAGAAGTGCATAGATTAGTCGATGGAAAAAATTTAACTAGTTTATTAATAATGGTAAGCTAAACTACCCTGATATCTTTTGAGATGATACAGGAGAAATGTGTTGTGGTAAAGAACGAGTTTCAAGCCGAGAATTTTTAGAAACTATAAACGACTTTTTTTTATTACAAGCAGTAATATATGCAGTAGAAATAGACCCCCATATCGGATCCACGGAGCAAAATCAGTTCCACAAGACATTGTTGTGGGAATATCGAGTTAACGATCCTTCCCGTTCACAAAACAATCAAAGAAATTTACAAGATTACAAATGTGGTAATTATGAAGCAATAAGTGAAGCACTTAATGATATTATTTGGCATACGAACTTCTATGATAAAGACGCTAACCAATGTTATAATATTTTCACTGACTTTTATAATAAACTAGTTGAGTAGTTTGTTCCCATAAAATCTCTCTCCACCCTAGACTTATCCAGATCAGTACCCAGATCGATGAATAAAGATATCAAAAAAGCTTCAAGATATAAATTATGTATTTTCAAAAAAATGATTACAGCATCTAAATTAAATAAAGGTAAGCTTATAACTGAATTCAACAAACAATGTAAATTAGGTAAAAAATTAGTAAATAAAGCAGTTTAACAATATGAAGAAAGTACTTTATTGCATGCAAAATGAAATCCTAAATTTTTAAACTCCTACATCAACAAAAAAAAAAAAACTGATATCAAGGCGTCATTCAATTAAGTCTCATTCTTTTTCTGTGACTGTTCCTATGTGCTCCAAAAACGCTTATTCGTTTAGTTTTTTTCCTCGAACATCAGTTTTTTGGAGTTCGCTTCCTTCACCTTGCTTTCCTGATTCATATAATTTGAAATCCTTTAAGTCATCCGTCAATCGTTATGTTGCTCTACAATCTTCATCTTATCTATTCCTGTAACTTTCAACTTTAATTAGTGGTTGATTACTGCCTTGTTGGAAGCGAAGTTGTTTTAAAAAATATATATATATAAATATATATCAAATCTTTTGAAACAGGTATTGCTTCCTTCCTATGGAAAGATGCAAATATCTCACCCATCTTCAAGAAAGGATGTAAACTTGAACCAAAAAATTACCTTCTAATCTCGTTGACTTAAATTGCAAGTAAGATCATGGAAAGATTAGTGAGAGAATACATGACGGAGCACTTTTTTAAACTCAAACTACTATCTGTTCACCAGCATGGATTTGTTAGTGGTAAATCTTGTGCTACAAACCTCTTAGAGGTGTTTGATATTATTACAGAGGCACTAAACCATAATTTTATGGCTGTCCTAATCTTACTGGACTTTTCCAAAGCTTTTGACAGAGTGAGCAACGAACTACTGAATATAAAACTTTATGGCTATGGGTTTGATGTAAAATTGATTACTTGGATTTCTGATTTTTTAAAAAGTAGACGATAACGAGTAGTCTTGGATGGTGTGTATTCTGACTGGGCAAAGGTAACAAGTGGGGTACCACAAGGATTGGTTATTGGTCCATTACTGTTTTTGATATCTATAAATGACATGCCAGAAATAGTCAAGAACTTTGTTAGCTTTTTGAAGATAATAGTCAGCTCGTTGCTATGATCAAAAACAATATGGATATCATATTAGTTCAAAATGACCTTGACGCCATCATAGACTGTTCCAAGCTATGGGAGATGTCTTTCAATATTGAGAAATGTAAAATTATTAAATTTGGTGAAAAACCAAGCAAAAACTAGATAGATGTTACTTCACTATTAAAGACAATATTGGAGCTGTTTTTAACCTTGAAACAACAAAAATTGAGCGAAATCTTGGTGTAACTTTTTACAATAAATTAAAATGGAATTATCACATCAGACCCCAGTGGACACACGACGTAATTTCAACGTTGATTTACGGTTGATTTTTAGTTGCGACGTCAGATAACCAAAAATCAACATTTTATCAACGTTGAAAATTCGTTGAAAACGATCAACTTAACGCGACGTTGAATCAACGTTAATTCAACGTCTATATTATGAGTTTCACCGTTCGTTTTGCATTTTGAGAACTCAAATACGCATGCGTGACTTTACGAGTCATTGATTAGGCTATCTATTGCTATTTCATAAGGTTTTGAGTTTGTCAATTTAACGATACCACATTGCTTAATTTGCGATGCATCAGTGATAAATATTAAATAGATCTTTTTTTATTTCATCAGTGTGTATTGCATAAAGAATTTGCTTGAATTTGTTTTAGAGTTTGTTTGAGTAAGTAGTATTTTAGAAATTGATTAAATTTTTTTACTATGTATGTTAGTATATTTGACTATACTAATTTTATATTATATAAATATAAAATATATATTATCAATGTTATATATATATATATATATATATATATATATATATATATATATATATATATATATATATATATATATATATATATATATATATATATTTGTAAATATAAAAATAATAATAATAATAGTAACAATAATAAAAATACTATAATATAGTATTATGATTATTACAGTCTATATGATATATTATTAACATATCATACATTTTATGTATATATCATATGTTTTATATATATATATATATATATATATATAAATATATATATATATATATATATATATATATATATATATATATATATATATATATATATATATATATATATATATATATATATATATATATATATATATATATATATATATATATATATATATATATATATAGAACTCTTATATGTTGTCAGAAAGTCCATATTTTGTTGACAAAAAGTAAAAATTAAAATGCAAGACCGGAATTTTTTTTTTTTATTAATTGATAGACTGCCTGCCCCAACCAAACCCTCAGTCGATGTAGCAACACTCCCTTGCGGGACAGGCTAAAAGATAGTAGATGTAGCAGCACTTCGTTGCGAGTTAGGTTATTTGTCAGTCGATATAGCAGCACTCCCTTGCGAGTCAGGCTATTTGTCAATCGATGTAGCAGCACTCCCTAGCGAGTCAGGCTATAAGATAGTCGATGTAGCAACACTCCGCGCATGATTTACAGTAAAAAATATAAAAATAAAAACATTTTATTAAAAAAATTAGGTATTGTGGTTTATTCTCCTCCGGCTAGTTGCCATACAGAGACCACCATACCAAGGCACGCAAAGACATGTTCAGCCCCCCAAGAAGGAGCGTCATAACCGCTTTACGGCCGAGAGTAAAGTGAGTTTTGGAAGAACGAAGTTATTTTAGAGCAAAAGGTGGAAGTAATCGTGTTAGAAAGATAGCATAGAGAAAGCGGACAGGATTGCACATGATGTTAGATTGTGCAAATTTAATTCAACTATTTCTTGAGAAACAGGAATTATTTGGGACCTTAAAAAAATTAAAAATAAAAACATTTTATTAAAAAAAATTAAAATAAAAACATTGTTTATATTGTTTAAAAAACGATCAGTTTGTTATTAAATTAATGGTTTTAACTTTCTGACAACTCGCAAATGTTGGACGAAAGTCAAAAAAAATTAAAAGTGACGTATGTGTAAGCGTAAGAATCACTTTTTTCCTTCCGCTCTTCCCAAATATAAAAAAAATATAAAAATAATAATAACAATAATAAAAATACTATAATATAGTGTTATGATTATTATAGCCTATATGATATTTTATTAACATATCATATATTTTATGTATATATCATATGTTATATATAATAGTATCATATATATATGTATAAATATATCATATATTATATGTAAATATAAATATACATATATAATATATACCGTGAAAATGAACATCGATGCCAAGTTTAGTAAATGGTGAAGAATCACGCACTATATAACTAAACAGTGTGTTTTATGTTATTTTAATTTAGATATTATATTCTAAAAACTTCCACTTGTATATATATATATATATATATATATATATATATATATATATATATATATATATATATATATATATATATATATATATACATACTATAAAAGTGCCTTCTGTTGTTTAGGGAAATGGCTACCCGGTTAAAGCGATGGAGTCGAAATAATGTTTTGGTTAATGAGCTTCTTAGTAGTGACATTGGTATTGATTGCTCAGCTTCATTAAATGAAGATGTCTGTAGCAGCAGCAATTGTGAGGCTACTACAATAGTAGATTCTGAATATAATTCAGACTCTATCTTACAGAATGAAATTTAAAACTAAAAATAAAAGCAACTCAGATGAAAGCAAATTAGGAGGGAAAATAAGGGGGGAGGAGGGGGGGGGAAATATTCCAGACTTTTTCCGCAAACAATTTTTCGGATTTTTCAAATTTGGCCTGGATGATCTATTATATATATGTATAATTTTTATTGAAATTGACCTATTTCTACAAAAAAAAAAGTCATTGAATTTTTGAAATTTTAAAACCATTCGGAATTCCGGGGTATACGCGGTGCCATTGGGCTTACCTACCTTTGATATTGTATCAAAGTTTAATGTATTTATAAAAATAATAAATTTTTGTTGTAGGTTGATGACCAATGGTTTACAATCAAAGTTCAACATGGCTGGCGGCAAGGGTAAAGAGAAATTTGAAGGCACAAACATTTGTAAGGTTGTTGTTGGTAAGTCATGAGTAATGTTATCTGTTATTGAAAAACACAATTTGATGATTTGGTGCTACTTTAATTTCAAGTTCTTGCTGTACTTGTTGCAAATTACTCAGGCAATACCTTTTTTTATAGAGAGCGTCATGCTTAGTAAAGCGACTGCTACGGTTGCTGAACTCAGAACAGATATCATGAGTTTGTTGAAATATGCACCCGACAGATCTAATGGTGGCGGTCGGTGCGTAAATGACGATTCGAATATGTTTATATAAAATGTATATATAAAATGTTAACATTCTATCTATTTCTTATATAAACTCCTTAAAATAATTTTTTGAACATGAAATACACTACTTTTAGCGCAAAATATTGCTTTTTTATTGTCTTATTTTATCGCAATCCAAGTCGAGACAATTTAACATGTTAACGATGACAATTTAACATGGCTGCAGCCTATTGGATATAAGTTATATCCAATAGGCTGTATAATTTTTATCAAATGACCAATTTTTAACGTTGAAATTAGGTTGTTTGAACGTTGTTTTAACGTCTTATCGACAATATATCAACCATATATGGTTGACATATTGTCGATAAGACGTTAAAACAACGTAATTAAACGTTGAACTTTTAATTTTCATTTTATCGAAGTTGAAATATGGATGATATGTAGTCGATAAGACGTTATAACAACGTTAAAACAACGCTTTCATCGACGTTGTTTTAACATCGTGGTTTTCAACGTCGGATTTTGTTTCCAATTCCACCAAATTTCAACGTTGTTTCAACATTGCATTTCGTCGGTTTGCGACGTTGTTTCAACGTTATTTCAACGTCATTGTGCCCACTGGGGACATGCAATAAATAAAGCAAATATAATCCTAGGTATTCTTAAGCGAACATTGAAATCTTGGACGGTGCTTATTTTTGTTAGATTGTTTACAACTTTTGTTCGACCTCATTTGGAATACTGTGCATCTGTTTGGAATCCATTTCAAAAAAAAGACATAAGGGCTCTAGAAGCCGTCCAGAAAAGAGCAACCGAACTTGTTTCAGCAATAAGAAATTTAGATTACAAAGCCCGTCTAATTTATCTCAATCTACAAACTTTAGAACAAAGAAGATAACGAGGGGACATGATACAACATTTTAAACCATTCAAGGAGTTTAATGGAATAAATTGGTTTCATACCAATGCCATACCACATTCCCTTTTAACACAAGGACCTGCAAGTAATGTTAGAGGCTCTTAATTAAGACTGTCGAGACAATTCACAAGAAACCAAGCTAGATATTCCTTCTTTACAAACAGGATTGTATTTTTATGGAATAATTGTCAAATCAAGTTATTGATTCAAGAACCGTCAACGAGTTCAAAAATCGATATGACAAATTCATTGTCGCCTAACAGGTATCTGCTAAAGTCTGCTAAACAGACTTCATGAGAAATTAAATTTTTTCTCATTACAAATTATTGTATTATATTATTATATTATTTTATATACATATGATATGAAAAAGCTCAATATTTTAAAATATGAATAATAAGTTATGAGTCATGATACACTTACTTTTCGGATTCGTTTTGACTGATTAAGCAACCAAATAAAGCACAGTGATCGTTTCGACCATCTTATAATTGTATTAAACAAATCTGCAATTAACATGAACCAAAGAACTATAGATAGTAATCTCGTTAAATGAATAAATATTTGATGATTATTTTTAAAGTCACTTTTAAAAATTTTTTTAAAAGTGGTTTTAAATGGTATTTAATTATAAACATATATACTATAATAGTCAGCATTCGTATTTGTGTTATATTCAGGCTCGCACAGTCTTTATGGTGTCTGGGGTCAATATTTGGTGGATTCGCCGATTCCTGTGTATATTTAATTAATTGAAAAAAAAATCACTGTTTCTTGTCGTGATGTGTACTGTTAAACAATACTTCTTTCTTAATCGATATTTGAATCTGGTTGTATATGATGACGAGAACAAATACAAATTAAAATGAATATTTTATATGAACATTTCAGCAACACAATGTTAAATATGAATTCTAGTCAAATCAAACAAACTTCACTTTGCGGGTTTTCTTATAACGAATCTAAAAATGACATCTTCGTACGATAACTTCTTAAAAAGCGAAGCAAAATGGAGATAAAAGGAAATTTTAGCAAAAGAATTTTCTGATAGATTTCTTTGAATAATTTAATTAAAGAGAATGTTTCTGTTTATCCAAAAGTATTTCATTGATTAAGAGAATGGCGGATGTGTTCGATCAACTCCTCCACTTTTACATTAAATCCGTATTTGCCAGCGCGCTGCATTTTTTTTTTCTGAATAAAATATTTTTCATCATAAAAAGGAGACCGAGACCGCCATTTAACCAAAAACATGTCTGTTAACTTTTGAACTGTATTCGTTCTACTTCTTATCTGCTGGAGTAGCGTGTCAAGAACTACATTAAATACGTTCACCTCAAAATCCTTTTGTTCGTCTTCATAGAAGCGGGTTCGGCTCGCCGCGAATTGTTTTCCTTTTCTTCTTCTTAACAAAACCGTTTTGGAATTCAAACAAAGCCATGCAAGACGCAATCAATATCGCTTCTTGGAGGATTTGGGGATGAAAAAAACGTCGCTGTCAAGATCATTGGTTAGCGTCTCAAAAACTTTGACTATGTCTAAAGAAATGCTTTCTGATTGGAGAAAGCTAATATCGCTTACAGATAGGAGAGCATTAAACCAGAAAGAAGTCAGGATAATGAATTCAGTTGAATGAATCCACTTACTGAGTGCCTTAAATAGAGTCAATTTATGATTTTCTAGATCATGTGCTTGAAAAAGTTGCAACGATTTTAGTATTCATTTTGATCGTTCAACCATTGTCGCTTAGCCTTTATGCAAGCACATCTTGTTTTAGAAGTTTGATGTAAAGACAGCTCAGTTGCTTTAGTCAAAAATTTCCAGCAAATAGGGATAATAATAAAAACGTCACACAACGATTGGATGTTGCTAAAATATTTTTTAACTATAGTAGAGGAGTCCGCAGAATAAACGCCAGCTAGACTGAGGCGTGTACAAAGCTTGATAATTTTTCTTGGAAATGATGGGCTGCACTCCTTTATATACACCGGACATGTTAGTCCCGTTATCACAGCCCTGGCCTATACAATTTTTTAGCTCAGTTTGGTTTTCATTCAAAACTTCTATAATCAGCTTCGCAATATCATCAACAGTTTTTCCCCCAGATTTTTTAGTTTCAGAAAAAGCTCCTTCACTATCCATTGGTTTTCAGAGTTAAGGAGGACGAATCAAAAAATAACAGTGATTTGTTTCGTATAAAACACGTCTGGGGTTCGATCAATAATAATGAAAAAACAAATGACTGAAACCTATTTAGTTTTGAGTTGATTCCGGAGTGATTTTTTAGTTTTGATTTAATCCCGGACTGATTTTTCAAGGTATCAAAAGCTTATTCCCAGACGATGTTGTAATTTCTATGTGGAAAATTATACTGCTGACTTTGAATCTTTTCTCCTATTTTTTGCCAATTATCTTTTATTACGCCACTCCACCTCAAGAACTTAAATCCAGTGCCAAAATTATTTATCCAAAAAGAGAGCAAGGAAAAGAAATGAAAGTTTTAGCAGTTTTATTCCAAACAATTCAGTCTACGTTGATTTTCTCTCCGTTAAGAAAAGTTTTGTAAAAAATGGATAAAGCAACTTTTCTGTTCGTAGAACCCAAAGAAAAAGTGCAGGATTTTGAGGTGTTCCGTTTAGTATGACTAGATGCCGTTTGACTACGTAAAAAGGTATCTTCAACAAAGCTGGGTTGATTTCAACTTCTAGACTGTCCAGTTGAATCGCCTCTCAATACTAAGTTAAAACAACATTTTGAAAATTATGATTTGGTTTTAACAAGTGAAAAAAAAGGCGTCCCCAACTCAACCTATATTATTTTCTTTTTCATAGGCCGCTGATTGATTTGAAAGGTACTTTGGCTTTCTTGAACTCAAGTGTTCATCAAGACTGTTGATTGCATGGTCTTCCTATAAAAAAGTTGTTATAACCGTTTTTTGAATGAAATTATGAGTATATGGTTGTGAACAAGAAAATAAAGCTATAAAGCTATATCTGGACTACTTGTTTGAACATAGGGTTATTAGATGCTGTTTTTTTATTTTATCAAAGTCACACTCTTCAAGTGTTCGTTTGTTCTAGTTTTCTCGTACAACATTTTTTGCTGCCTTTTTTTCTTACTTGGGTTCCTGAATCATACTTTCAAAAACAAGACATGGTGTTTTCACTTTTAGGTGTGTGCGTGATAAACATTGGGAAATTAGTTGAACTTGTTTTAAAAAAAAAGGAAAGTTAATTAACACATCTAACGAGTTCAATTATCTTTTTACTCATATCTATTATCCCTTTTTCACCGGCAAAGACACTTTTTCTACCGTTCCACGACTTTAAAAAAATTAAACTGAGTTTAAAAAACTAGATTACTCTAAGTTAGCAGATCGAATAGTTAAATGATTGTAAGATCGAATAGTTGAATGATGATTGGTAAAGTGTTTTTTGCCACATTTAGTTTATTTGAGTTCAGAATTTGTCAACTCATTAAATGATGAAAAACAGGCGAACAAACGAATTGGTAAATAAACTGACAAAAACAAGTAACAACAAAAAGGAGCAACTCTGTCATCTATTAATTTGCAGCAGTACTGGTTTGTATTAACACCCTCATAGTATTGATTAACACACTCATAGGCGGCAATGTTTAAAGTGGTTCAATTAGAAACCAGTCATTCATTATCCAAATAAAAATTAAAATTTATTCATTTGCCTTGTTAACCACAATAATTCTTTTTTATTCGAGAACCTCAAATGTCCCCCGTGCCCAATTGCCAAGGTAAAATAAAACCCAATGGCCTCTCTCTCTGGGGGGCTCTGGTTATATTTTGTTTTAATTTTATATTTGTTTAGAATGTTTGTAAAGTATATTATGGCAATTATTATACATATATATATATATATATAATATATATATATATATATATATATATATATATATATATATATATATATACATATATAATATATGTATATATATATATATATATATATATATATAATATATATATATATATATATATATATATATATATATATATATTATATATATATATATATATATATATATATTATATATATATATATATATATATATATATATATATATATATATATATATATATATATATATATATATATATATATATATAATTATGTTATATAAATATAATTATATTATATATATAACTATAATTATATTAATATATATATGCATATATGTATATATGCATATATATATATACATAGAATATTAGAATGCCCTCACTTGTTAAAAGAAGACAACGAGGGGACATAATACAACTGTATAAAATTTTCAATGGTTACGATAAAATTGAATTTACAGAAAATCATTCCTTTAAATCAAATTGTACTCGTGGCCATATCCTAAAATAATCAAAAGACTTTTCGAAACATAAATACAGAGAAAACATTTTACTTAATCGAGCTGCAAATTACTGGAATGCACTGCCAGAAACTGTTGTCAAAGCTACTTTAATAAATTCATTTAAAGCAAGACTTGATCGATGGGAGTCAAACCATCACGAGACTCAGCTGTCAAAGTGTGTATAAAATCACACTCACTGGTAGCAATACCAGTCACAGCAGAAACTATTACTAATACTAATACTAATACAGAATTATCATTTTCCAGTCTGCGATGACTAAATCACAGTTAAACATCACCATGGGAAAGTGTATTCATAAAACTGTTTAAGATACTATCGCATACTAACTATTTTTTAAATAAATGTGTGCTGGCTAAAGATGACTAATCAAGTTAAAATGATGATTAATCACGTTGCGTGTGATAAATAATTAAATAAATAGAACATTTTTATTTATTCTGCTGTATCATACGAAAGTGAGGAACTTTTTCAAAATTAACATTAATTCAAGAACTTAAACGACCTGTAAAAAATATTAGAGTAAATGTAGCTTTAGAAAGTTGTACTAGTTGGACCAATCGCTTATATGATATGTCAAAAAATAATGGAGGCTATTTACATTAAATAAATCATGTCATTTTGTAGAGAATTTAATAATAAATCTTTTAAGATTTTTTATTAAATTATATACAAAATCTTTTATATAAATCTGTCTTGATGGCTTTGTTTTGAAAATGACACCATTGTTGAGTTAAATGATGCGTATGTGAGGTTGCTCAATCTTGTTGAAATGTCCAATCATTACCAAACATTTTGTTTCCAAATTTTAAGGCCACTGGCAACACTTTTTTATATACCAGTCATGATTTACTGTATCTTTGTCCAAAATAACCAGTGGTGTAACACCTTTTGAACAAGATTCCAACCAAACCATTACCTTTTGAAGGAATTTTTGTTTCTGTTTAATACCACCATCTTTATCAGCTTCATTATGATTAGTGGATCATATGCGATCATTTTGGGCATTGTACATACCATTTAAATCAAAAAAATTTTCATCTGAAAACAGAATTTTCAGTGTTTGTTCTTTTCGAAAATGGTTTCTTATCCAATTTGCAAATTTAATTCTCTTGACTTTTTGACCATTTGTAAGCAGTGGTTCAACTCTGTGTTTGTATGCCTGAAATCATGAAAAAAAAAAAAAAAAAAAAAATCATGAAAAGAATTCTTTAGAATTAGGATAAATTTTAAACTGATCATTTGTTTTTATAATTTCTAAATGCAGACATGAAATTAAGTTCCTTTTAAAAAATTATAAAAACAAATGATCAGTCTAAAATTTATCCTAATTCTAAAAAATTCTTTTCATGATTTTTAATTATCTAATGTAGTTGATGCAACTTCCTGATTGCAAAACACTACAGCTATTAAATAATTAACTATAACAGTTTTCAACTTCCTTTGAAATAATTTTTCAATAACTTGAATTTTTTTATGTTTAGACATTCTTCCTGATGAACCTACTGATGGTGAAACATTATGTTGAAGATAAAAGATAGATAAGTGTTTTTACTAATTTATACATGTATATATATATATATATATATATATATATATATATATATATATATATAATTATAAATGTAAACATATATGTGCATGTGTATATATATATATATATATATATATATATATGTATATATATATATAATTATATAAATATATGTATATATATATATATATATATATATATATATATATATATATAATATAAATATATATATATATATATATATATATATATATATACATATATATATATATATATATATATATATATATATATATATATATATATATATATATATATATATATATATATATATATATATTAGTAGAAAATCACTTAACAAAAATTTTTTCCATTTAACACTGTGTTTCATCAACAAAGATTCATCAGAAATGAATGATCAAATGAATAAAAGTTCAACTTATACCAAAAATTAAATTACAGGAAGTTGCAAATATCTCAACTACTGTAAATTTTCACACATTTGTGGAATTTGCTGACACTATTATAAAAAGAATTCTTTAGAAATGATTACTTATGCTATTTTTTAAAATGTTTTTTTAACAAGGGTAGTTAATGTAAATATTATTTAACTCATTTATTTTTATAGTTTTTTAGTAGAAACTTATTTTCGTGCCTACATTTAGAAATTAATTCCGATCTTTTGTTTAATAAGCATTCTTGATTTGCATGTGTAATTATTTCAAATTTTTTTTGTAGGCATAATATGCATTTTTTGGAAATATTGTTATATGCAGGCGCTGTTTTAAGGATAGACCAATTCAGTATAAAATCATCAATATTTTTTTCTTTTAATTCCCATATATATTTTGACAACATGGTGTCTTTTGAATGCTTTTTATTCTTGAAAGATTGCTTATGATTGGCAAAACGTTTTTTCCATTCATCCTCTGTTATGCCAATATATTGTTTATCAGGTACATTCTTAGAGGAAACAACCTGATAAACAATAGAATGTACCTGATAAACAATATATTGGCATAATCAATATATCAGGCAACCAAAAAAGTCAGTGCGGTTTATCTTAATTGCCTATTTCTACGAAATGTATTAAGAAAACTAGTTGTGGTGGGGGGATGATTTTGCATATAAATTAAAGCTTGTTTTAAGGAGAATCAATCAGTGTGTTTTATAAGTTTTATTAGTGCGTTTAAATTTAAAAGTCTTAAGTGGAGTATGGCTGTGTCAGATGCAATAATTCGCGCCTGTTTACTTTATAAGTTCAAACTTGGAACCAAAGCTGCAGAAGCTTGTCGTAAGATATGCGCTGCTTTTGGTGAAGGTACCATAGCAGAATGGACGGGTCAAAAGTGGTTTAAAAAATTTTCTTCTGGAAATGAAAACCTTGAAGATGAACCAAGATCTGGAAGACCATCCATCGTAAACAACGAGGATATCAAGCTGGCAATCGAGCAGGACTCCAGTCAAACATGTCAGGACCTTGCCTCAAAATTTAATGTGAGTGATGAAACTATTCGTTTACATTTGCACCAACTTGGATAACGTTGGAAGTTGAGCAAATGGGTATCTTATGAGTTGAGTGAAACAAACAAGCTACAGCGCTTAACCATTTGTTCTTCATTGCTTTCCCGCCACAATTTAGTGCCATTTTTTGACCGGATGTTGACGTGCGACGAAAAATGGATTATGTACTTCAACAAAAAACAAACATATAATTGGCTAGCCAGTACCGATCCAGTACCGATGACTCCTAAACCAAGCATTCCCCAACAATAGGTTACTGTGTGTATGGTGGACTACAGCAGGTATCATTCACTATGAGTAGCTACCAAGTGGACAAAATATTACTGCTGAGATATACTCAGCCCAATTGGATAGAGTTTTGGTTGCTCTTCACCAAAAACAAGTAGCTTTGGCAAACAGAAAAGGTGTTGTATTCCACCGCCAGACCGCACACCGCAAAAATCTTGCGGGAAACTCTAGCCCGTTTACAATGGGAGATTCTACCTCACCCTCCGTATTCACCAGACCTTTCGCCATGCGACTATCACCTGTTTTTGGCCCTGAATAATCATATGAGGAATCGACAGTTTCGAAATAGAGAAGAACTCGAAAATAAGTTAATTCAATTTTTTAGCTACCAAACTCAAGACTTTTATAGAAATGGAATATACCAGCTTGTTTCGCGATGGGAGAAGGAGACTATTTTTCAGAATAAACTTTATTAAAACTGTTTTTATGTGTATTTATTTATGGATCTGCAAAACCGCACAAACTTTTTTGGTTACCTGATATATATATATATATATATATATATATATATAATATATATATATATATATATATATATATATATATATATATATATATATATATATATATATATATATAAACATATGGGGGTGTTAAATAAAGAAAAAAGTTGTCATAAAGAACGTCACCTTCTCTTAGACAATTTTTGCTCTCTCCCCTCCTATGTCACCGGTTGTCCTTTTTCCTATACCCCTTCCCACCCCCATCCCTTAAAATATGTCATAAAATTGGGACCCCTTCCCCTTCTCCTTTTTTTTAAAACAAAATTCGTTCTTAGTTTAGACCCTTTTAATTAAAATTTTTCAAATAAATTACATTTTTCTGTGATTTAATATCATTCAGTAGCTTATTGTGTATTTTCACGTTTGTTTCAGTTGTGTGTTCTTGTAGACCTCACGGGAAAAAAAAGTTATGTTATATTACTCATATTCTATATATTAAATTTAATCAAAGTGTGTCATGGAAACTTGCCTCACTCTTCGTCCATCTAAGGATTTTTTAAATAATCGTCAATTGATGTGATTTAAATAGGGCAGTCCGATTGCACAGAGGGACGAAACAAGTTGTACGGAGGAAGTTTGAATGATTTCAATAATTGAGAAATGGTGCTCTGAATATTGAAGGCGAAAAGAAAAAATAAAGAAAGGAAAAGAATTATATATATATATATATATATATATATATATATATATATATATATATATATATATATATATATATATATATATATATATATATATATATATATATATATATATATATATATATATATATAATTGATTTTTTGACGAGATTAAAAAAATAACTACATGATTTTTACTACTAAAAGTTTCATGCGTTTAGCAATCATCAGGTAAAAAATACATTATTTTTTTTTGTTAAAAAATATACTCAATAAACATCGTGGCGTTCAAAAACAATTATAAAACTATAACTATTTGCGAGCGTGGTTTGGTTTTTTAATCTTTGGGCTCATGGTTGTCAAGCAAGAACTTGTTTTCGTGACGGCACTTAAAAATATTTTCTGTTTTTTTATTAATTAATTTTTGCTTTCCTTTGTATGATATTATGCAAAGTTTTTCACGAAGGCAAAGCAAGCATTTTTTTGGTACGTTGCTGTTGGCGGGGACTTGTTTAATTATTGACCAAGTTAATTTTGGTGTTATTTTTAAGTTTTCTTTTATCTGCCATATATACTTTGAAAGGGTGGTTGAATTTTTCATCTTTTTATTTGTGAATGAGTGTTTGTGGTTAGCCCATCTTTTCTTCCATTCACCTTCTGCCAGGCCAATATATATTTTTTCTGGGGTGTTAGGGGGGATACTATACATTTATAAATAACATTAGAGGCTTTACATTTTCCTATTATAGGGCAGTTTTCTTTCTTTATACAATTGAAGGGTGGGTATTCTTTTGGTCTTTCTGAACTAATTTTCTTGGTGTGGCTTTTTATTATACTTTCGATATTTTTGGTGCAGCTGTAACTCAACAGTTGTATATAGTTTTTGTTTATCTATTTATTTATGATTTTTTTTTTAATTATTATTGTAAAAGTTATCATCAAAAATTGTATGATCTTTTGAGAGTGACGGATCCAGGATCTTTTGGTGTTTGGTGATGAAGTTAAAGAGCTTTTTTGTTCCCAGCCTCCAATCATCGCAATTTTTTGCGAAGCATCATTATTTGACATAAGTATAATCATACAAATGTTTGGAGTTTGCTCCATGTTTGGAAGTTAGCTCAAACACCAAATAATCCTTGATCCGTCACTGAGTCCTGCCGATTATATTTTTAATAAAGCTCTGTAATTTTTGTTTATTGAAGGCAATTAATAATAATAAAAAAAAAACTATGAATTAGAATTATCAGACGTAAAGAACGCTTAACTTCGGATAGAAGTTTGACTAGAGGCGATTTTAGTGGGTGTGTGCATGTTCCACCCCCTTCCCCCAAACTAGATGATTTTCAAGTTATGGTCGGTATTTTTTAGAAATTTAGTCGGCGAGTAGGGTATTCGACACAATTTTATTTGTAGAATCGCTTTTGGGTTTGACAAGAAAGCCTATCTTCACAATTAATTCTGAAGATAAGCTTTCTTGTCAAATAAAAAAAACCTCTAGACGTAATTCCGGCGTAAAAGCCGTAACTTTCAATAAAACAAAAAAACTGTTCTACCGAAATGTTTGTAACTTAACAAGTAACTTTGGTGAGTATATGGTGCATTGGGGTAGTAAATTTTTTAAAGCAAAAGGTAGATATTGCGATTTATGTTGCCACAAATACATTCAAAAATGCGACTCTCGCAAGTTTGCCGAAAAATTGCGCGCATACGCAATTTTTCGGCTTTAATTAATTTTTCAATATATTGTTTATTTTCAATTTTTTAAGACTTTTTTTAACATATATGAGTTCAATTAACTAAATTAGAAGCTTAAATGAATTTATAGATATTTTAAATTATTTTAAAATGAGATTTGGAATGATTCTAAATTCAATTCAATTTGTATTGAATTTAAAATCATACAAAATCTTTCAATCAAGTATTTAGATTAGCTACTTATTAAAATATGGATCCTATGTATATTGCCATGAGTTACTTTAGAAGAAAAAGATTTGATAACTGTTTGGAAATACTGTCAAATATACTTTCTAAGAATCCCTATGATCAGGTATTTTTTATAGAATTGTTTGTTTCAAACTTAGTTGGAGTAAAGATCCTTTTATGTTAAGGTGTGACAACATAAAGTATATTTCAATCCCTGTCTGAAACATGAATATTGACAAACAAGTTGAACAATGGTATCACTCATATACAAAGCGATCACTATTCTACTTCACTGCTACCGCTTATAATGGCCTATAGTGTTCTTACCCTACAACATCAAAATGTCTTCAGTATTTATTTCATAGTTTACTACAACTAATTTTACACTTGGAAGAACATTAACACTTGAACTAGTGTTGCTTTTGCATATTAAAACAAAAATAGAAAGATCTTAGGTTGGAATCAAGTGTATAAATTTTAAAATTAATATAATAGATTTTAATATATAAAAATAATGCTTATCTTTTATCAATTTTTTTATAATAACTTTCTTTTCAATAAGTTATTTATAATATAATTATCAGTTTTGAAATTTTCATATAATTTTGCTTTACTTTAGACCCATTATGAAAAACCTTTTTTTTTAACTTACAGTTATGATTTTAATTAATACTAATCTATATAGTCTTCTAATTATTTTATTTATTTATATTAATTTTTTAGTTGTGTAGTGGTAAAGAACTGAGTTACAGTGAGATTTGACTGTAACCACGAATTACAGTGAAATCATACCATGACACAAAAAGTACTAGGCTCAACTTGTCTTTTCAGCACATCGGCTTTGTTTGTATTATATATAGGGTGACCATTGTCTCAGTTTTTATGTAGGAGAGCCAAGCGCTAAAGTAATTTTAGTTAGTTTAGCAATGCACTCTCCTACAAAAAAAACAGGACAATGGTCACCCTAATTATATAGTATATATAAGGTTTAGAGAAAAACAATACTATATATATATACACATGAAAATATTATAAAATATAAAATAAATATTAATTCTAGAGTCTTCTAAGCTTTGAAGAGATATACAAAATATTAAATTTTCTGCTTGTAATCTAGGCTGCATGGTCATTAAAAACTCGTGTTTTAACTGAACAAGTTTACGTAGATGAAGTTGAAGTAGATGAAGAGGGTATAGCTGAGTTACTAATGGATGATACAGCTATTGCACAAATTACCAGTATGATTTTTTTAATTGTTACTTCAATTGTAATTATTTCTTATTTGTCTAGTCATCAGAACCTATATACTTTGTAACTTTTATTTTTTAAGTTATTTACTTGTAGCATGTTTGTTTGTAACTTGTTTGTTGGTTAACTTATTTACTTACAAATAAGAAGTATATAATTAAATAATGAAAAATTACTTATGTAAGTTTTCATTATTTAATCATATACTTCTTATTTGTTGTCATATAAAGGGATGTAAAGTCTGAAAGATAACTCTGGAGTCGTATTTAATCAGGGTCATTGGTGTCCAGGAGCATAGCAAAGTATTTTGAAACTTATTAAACCAAAAATTAAAAGTTATATCTTTGAGAATCAAGTTTAGGGGATTTAAAGTCTCTTAAAATTTATTATTTTTTGATGGGGGATGATTTCATATTGCTGATCATATCATTGTTGTTTTGTCATTTATTTGCTTTTAACTTATTTATAAATTTTATTATTATTATTGCGATTATTATTTATTCCTTGAAATTTTATTGTCTTTTTGATCTAATTAGGACCAGGAACATCATTAAAACAAACAAACAATAACAATGGAGGCCCTAGTCCTGCAGTTAGGTATGCCTAGTTCTCCTGTCATGTATTTTTAGCAACTTTTACATATTTTTAATTTATATAACAGTTTATTTAAAAGAAAGTTTATATAATAGTTTATTTTAAAAATATAAAAGGAGGCCCTAGTCCCGCAGTTAGGTATGCCTAGTTCTCCTGTCATGTATTTTTAGCAACTTTTACATATTTTTAATTTATATAACAGTTTATTTAAAAGAAAGTTTATATAATAGTTTATTTTAAAAATAAAATATAATATATATAATAGTTATAATATAATATATATAATAGTTATAATAACATATATATATAATAGTTTATTTAAAAAAAAAAAGTTTTATAATAGTTTATTTTTTAAAAATTTACTAAAATATTAAGTTATATAATAGTATAGCACATTGAAACAAATAGCTTGACAATAACTAATTAATTCAAAAAATATTAATATAAAAATAAATCGCATTCCACTGTTACAACATAAGGTGACTTAGTATAAATATATTCCTTTCCCTATAACTCTAAGACATGAATATTGACAAAAAAGTTGAATTATGGTACCACTCATATATATATATATATATATATATATATATATATATATATATATATATATATATATATATAAATATATATATATATATATATATATATATATATATATATATATATATATATATATATATATATATTAGGGTGGCCTTTAGCTGTATTGAAATTTTCGAAAATGAAAATGTTGCACCTCCCAACCCCTGATCCTGTTCCAATCAACCAAATGAGGAACTGTGCAAAATTTCAGCTCAATCAGACAACTGCAAGGCGACCCTCAAACGCCTTTAAGTTGGAACATAATATGCATAATGATTAATTCCATTCAAAAGCGACATACTCTTGTCTATATCGACCATGTTCTTACTTACTACACCAAAAAGCTATAAGGCAAAAGCATTTTCATGTACAACAATAACGTCCATAGAATCAAACTATAATGTGAACCAATGACCCTTGAACATTACTGTTTCATAAGACAGGATTTAGTAGCAGTTGGGTACTTTTTACGGTCTCCTGCAACGATCTGTAAAACAAATTGTTTCTCAGTTTTGTTCATTGGTGAGAATGTTATTATAATCCTGAATGAGTTTGACTCCTCTTTCCGCAACATTCACAACCACTATTTTCTTAAGTTTTTCAATTCCACTTTTGTAACCAGGATTATCCTTCCATACTGAAGGTCTTTGTTCAGAAAATCGGTGCTGAGAGAAAATCTGTTGAAGAATGTTTTTGTACCAGGAGTTAACATAGATGGAAACTCAATGTTTGGAAAGGAAGAAAAGTCTTTTTCGGCAAGAATGTATCTCTTGACTTAATTTTTTTCTTCCTCCGCCTTTTCATCTTTCTCAAGCAAAACTTGAGCCATATTAGCCTTAACTGCTGGTGGAACATTGTCACCAAATAAGGTGAATGCAACAGTTTTGGGAACTAAGTACCAGAGGTGGTTAGAAAGTTTCTTTGCAGCAGCTTTACTGACTTGTGGATCTATGTCTCGATAATTAATCAGTTGGCACATAAATAGGAAATCATGATATGATGCTGTAATTGCTTCTGATGATAGAAACCAGGCTTGAACGTACACTCAAGCAAGGAACATACATATTCTTCTTAAAGAGTTCATCTTCGTATGTGATAACTGAAATTGATTTGGAGACAGGTATATCTTGAATGCATAAATTGCCTTTGCCATCTATCTAGCATGACTTAAAGCTCCTGGTATACGAAACGATATTCCCTTCTTCGGAATGCCACCAAGAAAGATCATTGTTAACTCCAACAATTCTCGGTAATCATCTCTCTGCTGTTTTTGTGTAGAAAGGTAGTATCACATCCAAACGCTTCTGCAGCAGCCATTAATATGTAAACCCCATTTCTATCAGTAATTTTGCACCTATCAAAAATTTCTGCAAGACGAGGAGGGAAAAATGGCAATGTACCTCATGTTGTTGGAACTTTTGCTGCTGCTCCTGCTGATGATATTTGCTTAACAATGGCAGGTGAACTTTCACTGTCATCACCACTATCAATGTCTTCACTGCTTGATGCTGAATAATCAGTTTTTGATGTAGAAAGCTCATGAGTACCAAAATATTGTTCCATTTCTTCATAAGTCCTTTTTCTCCTGGCAGTTTCCATTACAGTGCGCTTCAGTGCCCTTTCTTCCTTGTGTTTTAGTTTGTGATCCACACCAAGCATAGACCCTGGTAGTCCTTTTTGGTGCTGAAGAATTAAGAAATTCCTATCCTCTTCATTTTTCATCTGTTCCAAAGCTTCTGAATGAGATATGTCAAACAGATCATCCATATTATCTACAAAGATATCTCTTTTTTCTTTGTCTTTGCCTGCACCTCTCATCAAATTCTTTTGTAAGCCTTTCCATTCATCATACAGTTTCAGTAACTTCTCAACACAGTGGTCATTTCTTTTAGTAGGAATTCGTGCTTTTTGCCCAAAAAATGGAAACTTCTTGAATAACCAGTATTGCACTTTCTTTTGTTGTAAGCTTTACAACTCTTACATTGTAGAGGAAAACGCGTAAAACTTGCCGGTTCGAAGGCAATTTGGCTCAGACGATTTGATTTAAAATGTAGCCAACAAGACAGACATGAAAATCTTTTCTTAACTTCTGTGACGAAATCCCAGATGAACTTGATGCCATTTTACTGTCTAAAAAGAAGACAATCTAAAAGTGACTTTACACAAGCAGCGCAAACAGTTTTGAAAACAGTTTTGAAACTTTTCACCTCAAAAATGACTCTCAGGGCAAAAATTTCAAAAGTTCATGGCAATGAAGGTCCACTTACAGTTGTCTGATTACGCTAAAATATTGTATAGATCATTTTTTTCATGATTGGAAAAAGAAATGGGGTTGGGAGCTAAACAATTTGAAAGTTTAAAAATAAGGGCCACCCTAATATAAATATATATATATATATATATATATATATATATATATATATATATATATATATATATATATATATATATATATATATATGTATATACATATATACACATACAGTGTCTCAAAAAATTATCCAACCAATATTTTTTTAAATATTTTTCTTAAAAAAAGTGCTGTATTTTCATAAATTTAGACTTTTTTGGTAAACTCAAGATTAATAAAAATAAAAGAACATGTTTTTAAATAGATTTTTTTTTTTAAATGTAAAATATGAGTCACAAAGTTTTCAGTCTTAAAATAATGGAACTTAGGTTGTTTTTTTATTGTCAAAAAATATTCGACTAAACACATTATTTGTTTCATAATAAGTTATTATATAACAAAACAGTTATTTTAATACTTTGTTGGGCCTCCCTTTCCTTGGATTACAGCTTCTAGACGTCTAGGCATTGATTCGACTAAAGATTTTGTTTCTTCTGGTTGAATCTTTTCCCAGGCTTCTTCAAATGTCACTTTGAAGTTATCTTTTTTGGAAAATGACCGATCTCCAATTTTTCGGTCTAAAATTTCCCACAAATGTTCAATGGGATTAAGGTCTGGTGATTGTGTGGGCCATTCCAAGACCTCAACATTATTTTCAGCAAACCACTCCTTGCTTTTAGTGGCACTATGCTTGGGATTGTTATCTTGCTGAAATGTAAAATCAGATTCTAGCCAAAGTTTTCGAGCAGATGACTTTTGCTTTACAAACTTTGCTTTAAGATGTTTTTGTATTGCACCTGATCCATTATAGTATCAATAAATTGGAGTTTTCCAACACCCTTCCAAGCCATTAAACCCCATACTATCACGTTACCGCCACCATACTTGACGGTTCTTCTCATGCAGCTTATTTTGTAGGCTTCTCTGGCTTTTCTCCAAACTTTTTGGGCTCCATCAGATGACTTTAAGTTAAATTTTGATTCGTCGCTCCACAGGATCTTTTTCCAGAAACTTAACGGCATGTTTTTGAACTTCTTAGAAAACTTCAATCTTCTTTTCATGTGTTTCTTATTCAAATATGGTTTATTAAGCACAAGTTGTCCTTGAAATCCCTGGTCTCAGATATGATTTCTGATTGTCTGATGGGATAATTTGATTCCATAATTCTCTTCAGCTTGCTCAGCCTGTTTTCAAGCAGAAATGAAGCAAATTTTCTTGACTTGTATAATTAAGTTTCTATCAAAACTCTTAGAAGTCTTTTCTTTGCGACCCTGCCCTTCTTTTGTGGCTGTTTTTCCGATCAAGTTATACCTCTTCATTATGACGGATACTGTATTATGAGGAATTCCAGTCTCTTGCTGCACCTGACGATAGGTTTTATCCTGATTAACTAGATCGACAGCAAAATTTCTCTGAGAAACAGTCCAGTGCCTCCAAACAGTCCAGTGCCATCCAGTTTACCTCCAACCATTTTACTTAAAAAAACATGAACCTTTGAACATGAAACCTTTTTTTATACAAAACTTTTGTTTTTACTACAAAAAAAACAGTTTTTTGTTATGCAATTTCATTAATTGCATAAAAATTTGCTAAAATATTTCAACAAATTTTGCATAAAATTAATTAAACTTACCTAAGTATCGCTTGGTTGGATAATTTTTTTACAAGCCTATTCAATACTAAGTTTCTTTTAGGACAAATAATAAACCAACTGAAATATGAATCAAAAAATATGAACGCTAAATAACATACTATTCCCAATAGAATTAAAATGACAGACAAAGTATCGCTATTCATTGTTTTTAGTATAATTTAGAGGGTAAACATTTTTTTTTGGTAAAAACTAGTTTGGTCAGATAATTTTTTGAAACACTGTATATATATATATATATATATATATATATATATATATATATATATATATATATATATATATATATATATATATATTTATATTTATATATATATATATATATATATATATATATATATATATATATATATATATATATATATATATATATATATATATATATATATATATATAGGAATAACATATAAGAGTTCTATATATACATATATATGTATATATATATATATATATATATATATATATATATATATATATGTATATATATATATATATATATATATATATATATATATATATATATATATATATATATATATTATAGTATCGCTATTCATTGCTTTTAGTATAATTTAGAGCATAAACATTTTTTTTTTGGTAAAAACTAGTTTGGTCAGATAATTTTTTGAAACACTGTATATATATATATATATATATATATATATATATATATATATATATATATATATATATATATATATATATATATATATATATATATATATAGAACTCTTATATGTTGTCCAAAAGTTTTTTCCATATTTTGTTGACAAAAAGTTTTAATTGACCAGAATGTTTTTAAAAACATTCTGAATGTTTTTAAAACATTTTGAATGTTTTTAACAATATAGACAATGTTTTTATTTTAATTTTTTTTAATAAAATGTTTTTATTTTTATTTTTTTTAATAAAATGTTTTTATTTTTATTTTTTTTACTGTAAATCATGCGCGTAGTGTTGCTACATCGACTATCTTATAGCCTGACTCGCAAGGGAGTGCTTCTACATCGACTGACAAATAGCCTGACTCGCAAGGGAGTGCTGCTACATCGACTGACAAATAGCCTGACTCGCAAGGGAGTGCTGCTACATCGACTGACAAATAGCCTGACCCGCAAGGGAGTGCTGCTACATCGACTGAGGGTTTGGTTGGGGCAGGCAGTCTATCATTATTAAAAAAAAAAAATTCCGGTCTTGCATTTTAATTTTTACTTTTTGTCAACAAAATATGGAAAAAACTTTCGGATAACATCTAAGGGTTCTATATATATATATATATATATATATATATATATATATATATATATATATATATATATATATATATATATATATATATATATATATATATATATATATATATATATATATATATATATATATATATATATATATATGAAGATCTTATTCAAAAGTTTAAACTAGAGACAACCCATTTAACTAACTTATATAATGATCCAGTTAATATTTCCTTTTTAATTTGGTAATATGAATTATGATAACTACTACAAAGTTTAAAAATTTTTAACACATTGATTTATGTAAGTTAATTTACTGATATTAATGTCTATATATTTATACAGTGATATGCTGCTATGGTCTTGCACCGGCTCAATAGAGCCAGTTGTTAAAAAAAAAAGTTTGTAAGGGTGGTTCTTAACCCTTTGGAAAAGAATTTGTTTTTCTAATATTGAAAAAGTTCAATTGAAAAATATTTTTGTAATTTATTATCATGTAACATATTATCTTTGCACAAACAAAATCTTTGTATATAAATGCGTTCTAAATTTAAATTTACTAAGTTCTAAAAATAAACTAATCACTAAGTTCTAAAAATAAACATTTAAATAAAAAATAATTACTGGGGTGAGGGGTATGGTGTAAGTATATGCATGCTGGTTCTTAGAATTTCAGCAGCACATTGCCAGTTTTATATTTTATATAATAAAATGTATATAGTAAAACTTAATTATTTATAAATTTTTTTGAGACATAACTTGAAGCTGTAGCAAGTGATTTTATATATCTTCAAAATGTAATGATAAATTATATATATACAGTCTTTTCTGGTTAGCCAGCGCTTTTGTGCTCAAATCTTTTCAGGCTCGAACACATGTCCACAAAAACTTTGGCAAGCGCATAAAAAATTGCTTGCCAAAAAAATGAAAGCGTGTTATTTCAAATTGCAACAAAACTTTTTTGTTCATTTGTTAAATTTTTATGAAAAGTAGCTTTTTTTTACCAGTTTTTTTAAATTATTTTATCTAGTATTCTTTCAAAGCATTCTTCTCATTATTTTTGTTTAAATACCAGAAAAAAAATTTTTTTTAGATTGCGCAGACTAACTTAAAAATGACTACCCTGCCAGCACTTTTTCCTGAGGTGGCATTACATTTCAAATGAAGAAGACTGTATATGTTAAAAAAGCTATAGAATGTCCATTTCTGTGACACTGAACACTCTACATTTAATTTTGTGACACTTAGACATGATTTTACTTGTTTAATGAATTCAGTCATGATAAAATTATATGATATTTCTCCATGAAGTATAAATTGTACAACTTCTCCCAGATTTAAATGGTTTTGCCTGGTCAACAACTTTCTATGCGAAAAGTTTCTCAAACGGGATCTTGTTTGAGGAACCCTAATTCTTAAATAAGATAAAGTTTTATTATTATTTAAAACAAGTATTTTATTATTAAATAGATTAAATATTATTATTTCAAAATTTAAAAAAATGCAATTTTCTTGTTGTTATAAAATAAGAGTAAAAAATTAAACATTAAAAACAGTATATTTTGTTTTCTTTTTATAATTTTAAACAATTTAAAAGTTAAACATTTTGCTGTATTCTGAAAAATAAAATGTTTCCTTTACTAAAATAACTTTAATAAAAGACCTATAAACTGCATCAATATCTATATTTGTAATATATCTATATTAGGCCCTAATCAATATCTATATTTGTAAGGGATAATTTAACATTAAATGTGTCCCAAGTTATTATCTAACAAATTTATTGAAACAACTGTTTTGGCAAGGAAATTTTGAAGTATGATATATATAATTAATATAAAAAGTATGAAAAACAAAATTCCTCTGATTTTTTCATCTAGAATAATTAGACTAATATCTTGTAAGTTGTTAAATCTTCTATCAAGTGCATCTATTTGTCAAAAAAATATTTTTGTTGTATTGTTTTGTATTATTTTTTTTGTGTGACAAAAACAAGAAATGCAGACAAGCTTGTTAGTAAAGAACATGATACTGTGAGATAACATGTTTTTTATTAACCTTACTTACTCAGAAACCATATATCAAATCTTTACTAAACTAACTTACTCGGAAACAATAAATCAAATCGATTGCAAAGTTAACATCTGCTAAGGTTTCATCTTTGTACTCCAAAAAGTCTTAATCGTCTAGTTTTTTTCCTCGAATATCAGTTCTTTGGAATTCGCTTTCTTTATCTTGTTCTCCTGATTTACATTATTTGTAATCTTTTAAGTTAAGTGAAGGTGTTGAAAAAAAGAAAAGTCTATTATGCTTTATCCTTTTTGTGACTGAAGCACTTCGTGCAGTCTCTGTATCGATGGGTAAAAATTTTATTAACAACTTATATTGGAGAGTTTAATTAACAACTTATATTGAAAAAGTATTGAATAATCTTCAAATTTAAGGCCATTTTATCTCTGATGTTGCCTTTGGCGAAGAGGTATAGCTCCTTTTTGATGGGGATCAACATCCGAAGTACACAAAATTATTATTTGAAGTTGTCAATTTGAAATCATCTTTATCTGGTTTGATGATTATTTATTTTGTAGATATCAGGGTTCAAATTGGCGTGAACATATTCCTTTTGTCCTTGGGTATTATGTCAATAACATTAAAAGAATTCAGTCTTAAAATTTTAAATTAAAAGACAAAAAATGTAAGTTGTTCTTAGGTAAAGATTTTCATTTTATTTTTGATGTTCTGGAACTCCAGTGTTTATCTGCTACCATTCCTAGTTCTATAGACCTAGTTGAAATCAAATCTCTAAGAAGCCATCTATACCTCACACCTGCTAGCTCTAATATTCTAAGAAGAACATTATTATCTCTTGAAAGCTGACAATCAAAAATTGTTTGATGATAGACATGTTGGAAACCTAAGACCTCTAGGTAAGTTTTATTCAATTATTGTACCTGTGATTTTTCTTATAGTAGCCTTAGAAAATGTAGTGCCTCCTGTTTTGCATGTTATGTTGAGAATAGTGTTAAAGCTGTATAATTTATTCGAAGGAATGTAAGACTTTAGATTGTAAGGCTGAATTATCTTTATCTAATACCAAAGATATGAGAACAAGTGAAATGTGGGCTGTTGAAAGCATTGAATATTTTCATACAGCAGAAGCCTTGGGCTGTGAATGCAATGCATTATATAGAGAATTATTAGTATTTAGGATGTCAAGATGAAGTATAGAAAATCTTGATGTTAATATTTCTGAAAAAGTACTTTTATAAAAGTGCAACAAAAAGTTTTAGACATGGACTATAATTGATTGCAAACAGAGTGCGAGAATCACGAAGTAAAAAGAACTAACATAGGGTCTTATGAAATGACTCTTTTTCACGCTCTTGATAATATATGAAGATTGAGCCACAATGGTAGTGTGTTTTTAGGTAATCATTGCAAATAGCTTTAAAAAACCACTTTAAACTTTGTATTGTTATCGATAATGCAGCGATTAGTATTAGGTTTTTACACATATTTTGTGTTTTTAATAAGTTGTAAATAATTCTTTTTAAAAGAAAATTTTATTCTGATGCTAAAATAAGTAAGCTTTTTAGTTATATAACAGTATTTTCTTACACATACCATGCTTGTTTTCCAAAGGAAAATGTCACTCTAAAAATGCATGAGCTGATTTTTAATGTACCACTCTTTGTAAAACAGCTGTGTCTCATTTTAAAATGCTTTGAATTGCACAGCAAAGTTGATAGGAAACTTTAAACTACTAAAAGGAGAAAGATTGTTGTGTCTTCTGAGCAAGCTGAAAGTTCCTTTTATAGAAAAGATCTTTGTATTGTTTGTGGTCATCAGATTTGATTTAAATATAAACATATTTAAAAATAGACTTTTTAAATACAAGTAAATAAAAGATTTATAAATAAATTTATGAGTTTCAAACTATTGTATGTTTGTTTAATTTTTTGATATAAAAGTCTTTTATTATATTATTTATTTTAAATTGCTTCTTTTTATGGAGACATAAAACAACTATGTTATTTATTAGTAATATTTTGAGACCACTAGACAGTCTCATCATTATAACCTTTTATTATATATATTTCTTCATTATATTTAACTTTTTGTTAATTTTAGATACTAACTTAATGGCTTTTAAATAAGTTGATTCTAGTCTACTGTCACCTAACTATTGCATTTCTTTTAAATAAGTTGATTCTAGTCTACTGTCACCTAACTTTCTGTTAAACAACTGAGTTAACACAAGTATTGCAGTTTGTTGATGTCAAAGCTTGAAGTAAATAGAAATTTTTGTTAAGGTGAAAAAATGGAATAGTAAATTAGTATCAACTAATATGAATAAACATTTTTCTAATAAAAAACTTTTGATTATTAGACCAACTGAATATAAAATAATTTTTATTGTTAAGTAGTATAACAAATTATGAAATGATTTTTTTAGAAAACTTTTTTTTGTTCAAATAAATTTATTGATCCAAGTTAAATGATATTATTTAAAATAATTTATTGATTGAAAGCAAGAAAAATTGAAAAATTTATCATTGATTGTTGTCATAGCATTATTGTATTAAACTTGGTTTAGAGTGTTTTTATCTATTAATGATCATCCTTCCATCATCTTATCGCAATAGATATGCACACAAAAAATTGTGTAGCTCAAATTATACAGATCAACAGGAGTTACAATGATTATACAGACCAACAGGAGTTACAATGATTATACAGATCAACAGGAGTTACAATGATTATACAGATCAACAGGAGTTACATTAACAAATTATACAGATCAACAGGAGTTACATTAACAAATTATACAGATCAACAGGAGTTACATTAACAAATTATACAGATCAACAGGAGTTACATTAACAAATTATACAGATCAACAGGAGTTACATTAACAAATTATACAGATCAACAGGAGTTACATTAACAAATTATACAGATCAACAGGAGTTACATGAACAAATGATTTACAAAGCAGCATAAACATTTCTTTTATGATTTAAATGGTTCAAAAAGTGGAATGTTCTGCAAATCACCTCTTATAAATGAAATTTTACAAATATTGTAAAATTTCATTTATAAGAGGTGATTTGCAGAACTGTATGTTTCATAAAGAACTTTAACTGATATTAGATGAAAAAAAAAATAAGGTAAGGAAAAAGGTATAGTTTAAAAGATTTGAATAAAAGAAATTCTCAATATTAATATGAGGTAACTAAAAGCAATAAAAGTTTTACTACAACCAATAAAAGTTGGAATGAAAAGGTTTGATAGAAGTAATGCTACTCTACCTGGTGCAGAAGGTACTCTAGCTGGTGCAGAAGATACTCTACATGGTGGAGAAGGTTTACTGACATTTACCTTAGATAAATAATTTGGCAGAAAAAATAATTTTCTTTCTGATACCAAGCAGAGATACCAATTTAGTTAGTGTACTAAAATTTTTTAAATTTTAGTAAACTAACTAAATTGGTATTTAAAACCCACTTGTAATCACAAATCAAATATCAGTTTAACATTCGTCTTACTATTCAAACAAAACAAAAACATTATAAACATTATAACACTAAAGTAGTTTGACACTAATATTGTTTATATCAAACATGTAGCTCTTGAAAACCTCTGTAATTTAAAAAACCTCTTAAAAAAGAAATGAACATTTTTGAGGCAACTTGAAAATGTAATAAAAGTTTAGAAAAATATTTAATGACCATTAATCTAATATTGATTGAATCAGAAAGAGCTTTTTCTGCTGTGGGAATCACTGACACAATTAAGTGATAATCAATTGTTTGTGCTTTTTAAAACAATTTATGAATTAAAAAAATAATTTAAATTAGTTTGCTAACATAAATTTTTATTAGAAACCACTCAGTTGTTTATTATTATTTTTTAAATAATGATTTTGAACAAAATAAAAATTATGCCTGGATCCCAAAGTACATTTGCTTTACTTTCATATAGGAAGAAATTTTTGTTTGTAATATCAATCTTTATATGTCCTGTGAAAGTAGAATTACTCTACCTGTTGACTCATTTTGGCATTGCAAATGTAAATATCATTCAATTGAAATATCATTCTTACATATTGTTACATTTTGATTTTATTGTTCTTCATTATTCAGATATTTTACTTGGATATATGATTTTTTATAGCAAAATTTATAGTTGCTTGCAAAGTAACAATTAATTTTTTTGTCCATTTAAAACTATAATTAGAAATCACAATCTAAGCACTATACAGTTTACAAAAAATACAATTTACAATAACAGTATTTTCGTTTTTTTTTAATGCTTTTAAACACTATTAGTATTAATGTGTTTTTTAAAAATGTTATCTACAAATATAAACATTTTAAAAGTTGAAAAACTTAATGTTGGCAATTTGCTTTTAGTGATCATGTTGGTAGTTACACAATAGAATTAAAAGTATTAAAAAAATTATACGATAGCAGGGGTCATTTTAACGGTTTGACATCGCCACTCCTCAGACCATTCTTGAGACCTGCTAGAGGAGGGCAACAAACCATTGTTAATTTTTTTATTAAAAATGAACAATGGTTGGTTGCCCCCATAAATCAGATCTGAAAAATAGTCTAGGGGCAGCAATGTCCAACCATTAAGTTGAGCCCTGCGATAGAGGATTGAGTTTAGAATAAATTGTTTTGTGAAGTAATGTTGCCAATGTTTAAAAAATAGCCATAACTAACCTTTGTGTTATTTCACACTTTTTTTGAAAAGTTTATAAAATTTATGATTTTTTGAAAAGTATTTATTAACTAGATTTAAGAAAACTTTGCCTACATTATCTTGATGTTTATTGATAAAAAAAGGTTTAAACTAAATACTATTTCATGCTTATGATTTTGTGACTTTTTGTGCAGCTCGATCAAGTACTCCTTTACTCTAGGAAATATTTCTTATGTGTTTAGTTATAGATGAAAATATCAAATTTTTTTCTAGCCCTTTATGGAGGGGGATTATCTTTTCTGGATATTTCTTGCAACTTTTAGTTTTTCTGGATTTCAAAAAAAGTTTTCAGTAAATACAAATTTAAATTTTTTTGCAATATATATGTTTTTAAACTTTTTCAGATCATTACTCATACAAAAAAAAAAAAAAAAAATTTTTAATTTGGCAAAGCTTAAACAGTTTAATATATGAGGTAAATAAATTCCAGATTTTTTCCAGGATTTTTTTTGCAAAGTATTTTCTGGACTTTTTGAATATGACCTAGATGATCTCTGCATGTAAAAAAAACCCTAGATCCAACTCTTTTTGTCTCTTTTTTTAGTCTGAAGTGGGTTTTTGTAATCTTATAAATTTTTAACAAATTCAAGACTAGCTTCCAGACAGTTTACAAACTCTAAGTTATAAGTATTTAACAGGAGACATAAAAATATTGTGATTTTTCTATGGTATTTCAATTGAAATATTATCATGGTGAAAAAAAAATTAACTTATTTAAAATATTATAGGCCTACAACTCAATCAGGACGCCCAGTAAGTGGATTTGTACGACCTGGAACACAAGGAGGCAGGCCAGGAACTATGGAACAGGCAATCAAAACACCTAGAACTGCAAATACAGCAAGGTTACAAAATACATTTTGCAATTTAAAATTATTTTAGTTAAATTTTTGTCATGTTTTTTTTTATTTGTTTATTGGTATTTAAACTATATTCAATCTAAAAAAATAATTTTACCATTTGTGTTATCATTTTTTTAAATTTTCAAAAAATTTACACAGTCAAGGCAAAAAAAACAATGAAGTGGTTTTGTGTGATTTTTTACAAAATTTATTAGTAAAATTTAAAAAAAAAACATTTAATGAGTGATTTTATTTAAAGTACCAATGTACAAAAATCATGCTGCAAGTATCAATTAACAGATATATTTTTATTTAATTTATTCCTCTTGAACATAATTAAAAAGATTATCACTATACATTCTTTTTTTCTTTTTATCATTATTGACCAACTGGTTTTTAATTAGATTTAGTTCAGATGAATGAATTGCCCATATGCTTTAATGCTTTATTGCATTTTGCAGTGTGCTTAGGATCATTATCTTGTTAAAATTTGTCCACGGAACTTGCTTATATACTTGTAATAAAAAAGAAATTATATAGTAAAAAAGATTTTTAATTGGTAAAATAAAATTTAAAGTTTTCTGATTTTATAGATGTATCATACGTGCTTGTTTTATATACCGCCTGCAAACTTAACATATGCTAAAGAAGTTTACACTTAAAGACCTTTTTACATAACACTATATAAATGGCAGAACTACAAAGATCATAGATCATTAAAAACTTTAGACCATTAAAAACCATAGCCTTAGCTATAAAATGCTAATCCAAAAGTTAAACCAAAAATATTTTGCGCAGTGGCGTCAGTTAGTGGCAAAAAAAAACTTTTGTATGTCAAGTTTGCTTTTGCATTTATCTTACATTTTTTGATCAATTTTAATTATGGTGCATGCAATTGCACAAAAAGATATAAAACTAGTACATATATATCATATCATGGATAAGAGTTTGTATTTTATTAGAATATATCCCATAAAAAAATGTATTTTATACATTTTTAATAAAAGGAATTTTCCTAAAAAATTTAAATAAAATCTTATTTCTAGTTTGTTTTTTCTAGTTTTTGGCCACAAAGTAATCTCACTAGTTTTGGCTTCAACGATTTTTGAAAAAGCTGTGTATATCATTTTTAATGGTCTAAGAAGAAGTTGCTGTATTTTTAGCAATCAGAAATTAACAATCTTTTTCAATCTAGTCAATTTTTTTTTCTATTTAACATAAATACAAAAGTTCAAAACAAAACAGTTTAAGTCAAAAAGACTTTTAAATATTAAAAGTCTTTTTGACTTTAATGAAAGGATTTGTAAAAAGCTTTTTTAAAAATCCTTTTGTTTTATAAAGTATAATATCTTTACATATGTTATGTATATGATATCTATAAAACCTCAGAAAATTTTTATTTTGTATTTTAAAAAAATCAAAAAAAAAACAATAAAAAAAAAAAAGCTCGCCACGCTGGCAAGTTGATTAATGAAAATTTTTTAGTTATATAATAAATAAAAGACTTTAAAAAACAGAAATAAATGTTACAGATCAAATTTAAGGAAATATTGCCGCAATGCAAATTTCAAGTGAAAGTAAACTGTAAAACTTAATAAATGTTTTAGAATGTTTTAACTTTACATAATTTGAAGTTTACGCAAGTTAGATATTTGCATACACTTTTGTTCACTTTTTTTTATAAAAAAAGTGGTGCAACTCTTTCTCGCATTACCTCGGTTTCAATGACTGCCAAGAATAGTGCGTCAAACACGCTCGAATGAGCATTACTATTAAATTGCCTAATATGATAAGTCTGTCTATAAATTGCCTAATATGATAAGTCTGTCTATAAATTGCCTAATATGATTGTCACTATTTATGTTTTGTTGAAGTATTGTAAAATGCTTTTAGAGTTATTGAACCAAGATTATAACATAAGACTTATTAAGAAATTGTTGCAAAATGATAAAAAGAATAAACTTAGATTCAGTATGAAACATCTTTTATGTAGAAAAATGGGATAAATGAAACTATTATAAACGTATATTCAAAAAGCTGAGTTTAATACATATTTAAACTTTGTGAAATGCAAAAAAATAAATCTTTCTGCAAAAAAACATGTTTACTCAACTGCTGGCACTATTCATCATAATTAGATGTTTAATTTGGGTAAAAAGTTTCAATTATCTATACTATAATGGTAAACCCAACGTCTATTGGAAATACAGAAGCATTAGTGAAGAAGCCTAAGACAACTGATATTAAAACCAAGGATGGGCAGGCATTATTGATTAAAAAATACAGTGGTCTATGTCAAATTTATAAAGAACTTGATACTGCTAAAGAGTCTGAGAAATTTAAAAATGCAGAGACACTACTAATATTGCACCTACTATGTCAAAAAATGAAGAAGATTGAAGTATTTATGATTTGATTATTATTATTATAGAAGATTTGGATCTAAGATTAGAAGATTAAGATAAAAGATTAATCTGAAAACTTGATTGATTATTATATTTATTGAAGCTTTTATTGATAAAATTATTTACATTTAAGGTAGGAAATAATTCTAATTACCTAGAAAATATATTTAATGAAATAAAATAAGTTTATAAATACTTGAATATTTACCTTACTGTTTCATCATACTCATTATATGTTGAAAGCTCAAATTAGTCAAATCCTTCCAAATAGAATATTACAATGCTTAACTTTTTTTCGCTTGTTTTTTTAATGCTTCAAATCATAATTCCAACTTTTTTTTTAATTCTGTAAGATTGATCTTAATGAATATATTCCGAAATTCCTTTTAACAGTTTATGAGATTAACAATAGTGCTTTGTTTTATGTTTAAGGGTCTCTTTGTTATGACTCGGTTAAAGGAATAATTGTTAAATAATAAAAGAATAAAGCCATTGCATAGTTTCATGCTTAGGATGCTAAGTACTATCTATGTTTGAGTCAAATTTTCTTTTACAATTGAAATCATGAGTATACTAATACTTAATAAGTATTAAACCTAGTAAATAGCAGGGAATTTAAAGCTTAGTTGTTTACTGATAGTATTTATCACAATTTTTTAAATATTTTTTTATTTATGTCCTCTATCTCTACATTAGCATCTTGCATGGAGACCATAATAACTGTAGTACCGGCTAAGGTTGTCTATATTGTGCTTACCGTTTTCTTACTCCTGATTATTCTCTACCTTTATAAGTCGTGTATCTTTCCCTGTATAAAACACTGTTTTATACAGGTAAATCATATTTGGGAAATCATATATGAGCTGGTTTGTATCCTCTCTCTTAGACAAGGTCCAAAAATGCATTTTAAAATTAGTTGTATTTCCCCTAACTGCCAAGCTTCAGCCTCTGTTTGATCTCTGTATGGTTGTATTTTGTTTTTAACAAACGCTACCATGGTTACTGCCCAAGCAAGATAATCTCTTGTTCTACTAAAACCCATTAAAATTGCATGATTTTTTATTCAATCCTTTTAACTGGAACTATCAACTATCTACTTTATATTGTCTATCTACTGTCTATTGAAAAACTTTTATTGTTTTATTCCTCAAACATTTTGAAATTCTCTACTGCTTACAATTTTTGCAGTCATGTTAACCATTTTAGACAGCCTTATTTTAAATTTTTCGGAATAAAAAATCTAATTTTCCAATATTTACAAAAAAAATAATTGAGTTTACTTAGATATAAAATAAATAATCTAAGTCTACTTTTTATATTTTGTAATTATCAACTAAATTATAAAATATAGGTAATTTTTTTTATCTAGGAATGAAATTCTAAAGTTTTAACAGCATAACATTTCTTATTTTTACACCATATTGTAAATTAACATTTGAAAGTTTTAAATCTTTTGATGAATTTTCTATTTTTATTTTAGACCTGCAACAACTGCATCTGGTAGATTTGTAAGACTTGGAACAGTATGTTTTATTTTAAAATAAATAAGTTTATATATATATAAAACTATATATTTCAGATAAATTCTCATTTGATGCATTTAACATTTTTTTGGTTTTTTTGAGAAGAATATTGTAATTTTTTTAATTGTGTTGAAAAATTATTTTTAACATTTTTATATAATTTTCTTCTTTTGAGACCCAGGTTGGTATAGTTTTAAAGAAGTTGTTTTTAATAATATGAGGGCCATTTTATTATATAGAACTTATTTAGAGAATGGAGAACACCAATAAAAAAAAAATTAAAGAACCATTTTAATGTGTGTTCATATATATATATATATATATATATATATATATATATATATATATATATATATATATATATATATATATATGTATATATATATATATATATATATATATATATATATATATATATATATATATATATATATATATATATATATATATATATATATATATATATATATATATATATATATATATATATATATATATGAACACACACTGTACTGTAGTTTGATGAACTTTTACCTAAAAAGCATGAAATGAACTATTAATTGCATATCTTTTTAAAAAAGTTCACCCCGCCATTGAAAAATCGATTTTTAACTATGCAAATCGGTTTTTATTGTCACCATCATTGAAATTTATTTAAATTCAGTTAAATATTTTAATAAGTATACTTTTTTTTAAAATAAAAAATCTTTGAGACAGTTTTTAAGATGCACATTGACTGAAAAATATAAAATCAAGCAAATTTAATTAAAAATCTAATTAGAAGTTAAGTTTACAAAAAAACTATTTTAACTAAATATACAAAAAAATCTCTTTATTAATTAAATAAGTTTGAGTTGTTTCATTGTTAGAAGCAGGTTTGCGGCATTTTTTCATGCAAAAAAACTCTTCACCAATTTTATATTTTTTGGGTAAACAATTGGGTAAACAATTGACAAACCCAAGAATTACAACTAAAATCTTCACATTGGTACCACATGTTGTTTTGAGTTGGCAATCCTTCTTCCAATTTCTGTGACCTCTTGATGTCTTTGCCTTGTCTCGGTTTTTTTGAATTTTGCACTTGCTGAGTTATATCTGAAGCTTCACTGAAATGAATCTTGCTTTTCTTTAATTGCTTTGAAATTTTAGCCTCATTGTCTTGCTTTAGTTTCTTGAGCACCTCAGATGTAGACGCTGGCCTTCAACTCTCGGAATGTTGATTCTTGGTTTTTTTCTGTGACTTGAAAGCAATATGAAAACATATTTCATAGCCTTCAAGTTTTTCCGTAAGATAAGCGCAGCTAAATTAATAACCGTTAATTAATTCAGCCACACTTATCTAAATGCATAAGTGTGAACAATTAGTATGTTTAATCTCCCCCGAAAAGTTTTGTATATTGGTTTCTCGCTTATAACGTTTTTCTGGAATTAGCAAATTAAATTTTAAAATGAGAATCCTGATCGTCATAAAATTTTCTGCAAAACAGCCTTTTTTGTTTAGCAAAATTTAATTTTAGTTTTGGGAATTTTGAAGTTGATTTTTCTGTAAAAACATTTTTTTATTACTAGGGTGAGAATTTTAAAATTTGCTAAGGCGAAAATAAATTTTTTAAAACAATTTTTACACCTTCAGATAAAGCACAAAGTTCTCTACAATATAGTGCCTCGCATTTTAAAAGACTATATATATATATATATATATATATATATATATATATATATATATATATATATATATATATATATATATATATATATATATATATATATGTATATATATATATATATATCTATATATACATGTATATATATATAAATATATATATATATACATGTATATAAATATATATATATATATACATGTATATATATATATTTATATAATTATATATAAACATATATATGTGTATATATATATATATATATATATATATATATATATACATATATATATATATATATATATATGTATATATATATATATATGTATATATATATATATATATTGCATATATATATATACTACATAAATATATATATCTGTGCGTGTAACACATTTTTTGCATGGTTTAATATTTTTAGGCATCAATGTTAACCCAACCAGATGGCCCTTTTATTAATGTTTCTAAAATAAATTTTGCAAAGTATGTTGAACGGCCAAATCTTGCTAAGGTACTTTTAATATTATTAATTATTTAAAAAAAAAATTGTTAAAAAAATTTTTTTTAATTTAACTGGTATTAAAAGTATAAACATACAGTTATATTTTCTTAGAAGAATTTCTTTTTCATAATATTATATTTGCCTTTAACTATTATATTGTATAACTCTAATAATTTTTTGAATCAATATAATGCCAAACACATGTTTCTTAATTTTCATTTAACAATATGCTTGAAATTTGACTTAATGTATTGACTTGTTTTGTTTTAATGTTAATTTTATTTCACATTAGATAAAAACTTCCAAAATGGTAGTAATTATGGTTTTATCACATATTTTATTCATCAACTTATTTAACACAAGTTTTAACCAAAAATTTAATTTAAAAAAAATTTAACAAAAATTGTTTTAGTAGTAAACATATAATCAAACATGCAATCCTTTTCATTTCCCATCTTTTATGCTAAATTATAAAAATAAAATTTTTTTTCATGTTTTTCATGAGATACTTTTGAGATACTTGGAGTCTTAAATAATTGGGGTCAACTGTATATAATCCTTTCAGTTAAAAAATTCAATTCTTTTAATTATAAAAAGTAAAATCAATTTAAGTTGTGAGCAAGTTTATATGGCACAAGCTGGAATTTTTGGTTTGAACTATTGTTGGTTATCAATAATATTGAAATAATATATAAATAATATAATATTGGTTAATCATATCGCTACATTCACATCATAAGTCTAAAGGAATGAAACATTTGCATTTAAGTTCACAATCCAAACTTTAGATTGTTTTTAGTATATCACCCTTTGTTGAAATGATTTGAAAAGGTTTATATAATTTTTGAAGGTAAAGATTGCACTGCAAGGTAAGTTGTGGACATATGTATTAAGTATATAACATATGTATTAAGTTTGATGAGGCAGCTTTACTTGTGTTGCTTGTGCTGAATATTTAAGATCATAAAATGTTAAACTCCTAGAACTTGTTCTCAGGTAGTTTTTACAAGATTGAATTTTTTATTAGTATTGCAGTTGTAAAAGTGTAGTTAGACAGGATTGTTTTTACCAACTTTAAATTTATCTAATTTTATATTATATATATGCATTAGTCATGTATTAGTCCAGTAATATGTCAGTAGCACTATCTATCTATCTATCTGTTTTCAAAAAACAGTTTTTTGAAAAACTTTTCAAAAAACTGCTGTTTTTGTTTTAAATTTTCAAAACAGCTGTTAACAGTTGTTTTTAAGGTTTTACATTTTCTGAATTTTACAAATAAAAAATGTCTTTACATTAATCTCATTTTATTATATAACTTATATGTGTAAATAGCTTTTAAGAACATTTTTCTTTTTATTAAAACTTTGGAAGAAAAAAAAAGATCTAGAAGTGATATAAGTGTCTTTGGTGCAAAAATTATTGCAATCCGAAATGTTCAACATCTGTTAATGCTAGTTTGATGCAAAGTAAAGCATCATTTAGTTTTTGTAGACTTTTTGTTTGTTTACTGATGTTCTTGAAAAGTATGAATTCTGATTTGAAGTCTGATCTTCAAAAATGCAGCAATGGTTCTTCTTTATAAATCAGCATATTCAATTCATCTTCTTGTGATTTTTAATTTTAATAATATTTTCTGACACAAGAACTGCTTTGTTTACATCACTGATTCAAAAAAGACAGTAAGCTAATTTTCCTGCATAAGTTAGTATGGCTTTTGATGGAATAAGTGCAGGGTTCTTGAGGCTTTGTAATAACATCATTTGCTCATCTAGGCAAGTTTTCAAATTTTCTATTAGCTGACTTATTTCACTTTTCAAAACAGAAAGTTTATTGAGCATAAATTGTAATATTTATTCAGCCTTCACTGTGTGTCGTCATGACTTAAATTACAACAGCTAATTTAATGGGAACAATGACTTAAATTATCAACAGCTAATTTAATGGGACAAGTACTTTTAGAGCAAAATAGTCTAATATTCTGTCTTAGTTAGTGACTATCATAGTTGGAATAGAATTTCATCAAGTTTTTTACATCAAGATGACCCTCTATCTAATGGCTAAATTTGTGCCATAACTTAAAAATACGTACAACATAGCTTAAAAATACGCCATTGAAGACTGCAGATTTCTTGTTGAATTTCAAGTTTTCTCAAATTCTGTAGTATTTCGTGACATTCCTTATCTTCCTGTTCTATTACATCATTGCTTATGATTTAAATATCCATATTTAATTGTAAATCATCGGATATGGATATATCCAATGGTTTACCGTATTATATATGTTTGGTTTTATTTTTTGTTTGTTTGATTTTTTTAGGAGTTATTTGAATATATTTTTATGCATGAAAATGATGCTCGAAATGTGAGTTTTTTTAATTATTATTTTTTTTTTTTGATTGTGTCCCAACATTTATAAGTATTTATTTTTTTATAACTCGGCAGGCACTTCAGCTTGCAGCTCTTGCTATTGTTGCTACTGAATACAAAGATTGGTGGTGGAAAGTGCAGCTTGCAAAATGCTATTATCGGTTAGAAATTCTTTGTAAAGTAGACTGTTTATTTATTAAAATTTTATGTTTATTTATTAAAATTTTAATTTTACCATTTTCTTAAAGATTAGTAGCAACTTTTTTATTAAATGTATTATTAGGTTAGGTTTATATAGAGATGCTGAAAAACAGCTCATATCTTCACTCCGTGATGAGCAAATAGTTGATACTTATCTGTATCTTTGCAAAGTTTATGTGAAACTTGATCAACCATTAACTGGTATTGAAATTTTAGTAAAGGTATTTTTCAAATTTATACTTTACTTGCAATATCTCACTAGCACCTTCCATCAAATAATCACCAGCAATAACTATCTTCTACCTATAACCAAATAATCACCTCCAAAAATCACCTATCACCTAATATTCACCTCCAATAACCATCTCCAACCTACTACCATATAATCTCCACCAAAAATTACCTCTCATCAAATAATCACTACCAATAACCACCTTTCACCTACCAAATCTATTATATAAATCTATTATATCTATATTATATCTATATTATATAAAATAAATTTTATATAATATTATTTTATTAAAATTTTTCATCAATTTTATAAAATATTATTTTATTGAAAGTTTTAATCAAAAATATTTTCAAAACTTAAGTTTTACATATGAATTTTTACATAGGGGCTTGAAAAATTTCCACAGGAAACTACTTTATTAGTAGGAATAGCCAGAATATATGAGGTAACCTTTTTATTTGTTGTTTTATTTAAGTGAGTGAGTGTATTTTATTAGGTGAGTGAACTATTTGGCTTAAGTTTCTTCCAAAAATTTTTTAGATATCAAAATATGATAACTGTCATAATGACTATTAAACACTAATACTCAAGCAATTTTAATAATTATCAAACACAATAACTGTTGCAAGATATGTTACAATAGTACAAGATATGTTGCAATAGTACAAGATATGTTGCAATAGTACAAGATATTCTATTAGTAACCAACCAAAGTTCCAGTCAATTAATAATTGCAAATAATCAAATTTTGTTATCAAGCATTTAATTCATGACTAATTTCAAATATTTGTTTTTAGTAATGTTAACTATTTATTACTTATTATTGCTATTAGCAACCTACCAGGGCACTCTTTATTATATAAATTATAGGTAAGAAAATGTCAAAATAATAATATAATATGTATAAAAGTTCATGAAAAGTTTTATTAATTATTAAAAGTTTTTCTAAGTACACAGTGATATATTGTTTAATATATACACACTGATATATTGTTTACTAAAGTATACTATAATAAATTGTTAATATGGTACATACTGATATTGTTTACTGAGGACACTGATAAATTGTTAAAATTGTACGTATTGATTTATTGTTCACTAAGTACACAGTGATACATTGTTCACTAAGTACACAGTGATACATTGTTCACTAAGTACACAGTGATATATTGTTCACTAAGTACACAGTAATACATTGTTCACTAAGTACACAGTGATACATTGTTCACTAAGTACGCAGTGATACATTGTTCACTAAGTACACAATGATACATTGTTCACTAAGTACACTGTAATATATTTTTTACTAAGTTAATGTGTAAGAATTAATGGTGTTATATATTTTTAAAGAAAATTATAATGCTATTATGTAAATAATGTAAGTTTAATAATTTTTATGTAGGGGATGAATGATGTCATAAATTCTACAAAGTACTACAAAGATGTACTTATTAGCGACAATACCAATGTTGAAGCAATATCATGCATTGCAACAAATTACTTCTATTCTGATCAACCTGAAATCGCTTTAAAGTTTTTCAGGTTACATTATAAATATTTTGTGAGTGTGTGTGTTAATACATTTTTTTTATTTATTTATTTTTTTTTAGTTGCTAGGCTCATGGCTGATCTTGCCTATTTTTGGTCATGGCAGAGATAGCCGTGGAATTTAATTCTGATCTATTTTTATTTTTTTATGGATGAAAATTTTATAATATTTTCAATGGAAGGATATTTTTCCTATATTAGAGAGAGGCATCTTTTCAAATTTTACAATTAAAAAGGCTACTATTAAGTTATTTTTTATTGGAAATAATAAACAACAAAAACTTTTTATTTACTTGACTTGATTATTTGTTTACTAGTTAAGAAAGAAACAGCATAACAGCAGAGCTAATTGAGATGAATTCCCTTTTTATAGAAACACTATTAGTAGATTGAGTAGGTTTTTATCAAAAATTTGAAGCTGTACTGCTGCTACATTGATAATTTTTGATAAGTTTATTATCAAAAATTATCATTGATAAGTTTAGCAGAATGCTAACCATTAAACCATTAAATGTAAAATTGGAAAGGTGAATACAGTGGGAAAAAAACTGAGCTATCCAGAAAACACTACATATATAATATATATATGTAAAAAACACACTGTTTTAAGATATAAAATATTTGATTGTATATAGAAATGCCAAATTTTTTAATTTCACTTTTTTGTTTTTGTAGACGCTTATTGCAGATGGGAGTTTATAATTGTGAAATCTTTAACAATATTGGTTTGTGTTGCTTCTATGCTCAACAATATGATATGGCATTAAATTGTTTTGAAAGGGCACTTGCACTTTCTTCAGATGATAATATGGCCGATGTATGGTATAATATCAGCCACATAGCGATTGTAAGGTTTTAAAGTTTTAAATTTATTTTATTTTTAACAGTTTATTTAATCAAGATTTTTAATGTAGGGTATTGGTGACTTGAGGTTAGCATATCAATGTTTACGCCTATCATTATCAGTTAACAGCGATCATGCTGAAGCATTTAACAATCTTGGTGTTTTGGAACTCAGGAGAAATAACTCTGAAGAGGTTAATCAATTTTAGTAATACTATGCACAAAAAAAAACAGCAATACTATACAAAATTCTTTTTTTAATGTTTTATTAAAATGCTTTTTTTTTAAAAAAATTAAAAAGATAAGAAATTTTCTTTTTATAAAAGTCTTAAATAAATTTCAAATTTTTTATATGTTAATTTACCTCCCCAATGTCGAGAAGGCCACTACAGTCAAGGAGGCTGCTTTAATTGCAGTTACAACCCTCTCTCAATTCTATAATTCTGAAACATAAACCTTGACCACCAAGGCCACTGTGCAGAAAAACAAGTTAAGCGGGGTACTACCAGGGATGAATTGGGGATCGAATTTGGAACTTCTTGCTTATTAGGCGAGCGATCTACTACTACACTGAGATAAGACTGTAGGGACTTCTCAGAGCACCTAAATAATTAAAAAAAAAATTTTACTAAATACTAAATATTTACAAATAAATATACATATTATTTTTATTAATTTTAAAAGTTTACTTAATACTAATTTTTTTTTAATATATTTTAAATTTTTTTATTAATATTAAAATATTGATTTATTTTTTTCATACAGTGCGTTTCATAGTTATAGCCGCATCCCCCATTTCTCTTAGTCCATGTTTTCCACAACGAATAAACAAATAGTATTAATGCTACTTCTTATGGATAAGTAAGAGTAGAAAAAGTACATGTGTTATAATCATTTTTGTTTTACTTACAGCCAGCTATGGCCTAAAATCGATTTTACGTGCGTTTCATAATTATAACCGCAGTACGACCTATAACCATGAAGAAAGAAAAGGCGCAGGTTTTTTTTCTAATAACCGATATAGCCATTACTGTTCTTAATAACCTCAAAAATGCGATTCGGCATGCTTCTGATCAGATTCTCAAGCAACTGGACTTCAATTTCATCCCAAGCTTTCAAAATCGCCATTTTTAGTTCGGGCACGGTCTGAAACTGACGATTATTTGCATACACATGTCATACAAGCACTCCCCATAAATTCTCAATAGGACTTAAGTCGGGTGAACACGCAGGCCACTGTAAAAGTGGAATATTTTTCTCAATCAACCACGCTGTAGTGCTTTTGCTGGCATGAACACTTGCATTGTCTTGTTGAAAAGTCAAACGACGGCGTGGAAAACATCGGATGAAAGGTAGAAGATTGTTCTGAAGTACCAGTTGGTATTCTTCACTGTTCATTTTTGTCGAAGGAAACGCCAGTTGCAGTTTAGAGTGAACACAGAAAGCCCCCCATACCATTAGACTAGCACCACCAAAATTCTGTTTCGAGAAGAAATGTGGCTCTTTACGGAGGTCTCTCCAGTAGTGAGTTGTTCCATCTGGTCCATCCAGATTGAACTTTTTTTCATCACTAAAGATGACCTGATGTAGAAAAGTGAAAATAAAAACACCATAATTCTTTAAATATAATTATTACTACCGAATTTAAAAATTCACTACCTTGGTCCAGTCAAGAGACATATTGTTCCGACCAAAATCCAATCTGGCCTCTTTATGGCGTGGCAGCAGACGTGGCACAGGTAGCATTTTTTCTCGAACAATGTGTGGAGCATGTTGTATGGTCCTCCAAATCGTAGATTTTGACACATTCAGGTCTAATTCTCGTTTAACCTCGAGACAACTCTTGTTAGAATTCGAAACAGCTTGAATAATTTTGCGCTGGGTACGGTCACTGAGTCTTTTTGGACGTCCAGTATGCTCCTTTTGGCAGTAAGTAGCTGGACTAGCCAAGTAATTTCGTACTACGCGATCTGAACGTCCAATTAGTCAAGCAATTTCAAGTTTGGGTTCTCCCTTTTTATGTAGAATTTGTATTTGGGCTTTTTCAGCTTTAGTTAATGTTTTCCCGCGAGGCATATTGCTACAATGAGCAAATAAATAAATGAATTAGGTAAGGAATAGTAATATATAATAAAAAAGTCATTACGGCATTAATAACACACATATTTAAAGTTAACTTACATTTTATATAAAAGTAATCACAAGTGCGGTTATAATTATGAAATGCCCGCAAAATTGATTTTGCGCTATTGTGTCCACTAACTAAAACAAAAATAATTATTGCACCTACATTTTAATTTCTTTTACCTACATATTTAAAATAATATAAGTAATATTTATTTAATTATTGTATTATATATAGATCTCAAGAAATTATGTGTGCGGCTATAATTATGAAACGCACTGTAGTCTTACTTCTTGCAAAATTCACCGCACTTGTTGTTCTTAGTACAACTAATATAAATTCTACTATTTCTTCTTCAGATCTCAGTGTTGATGGGTACATCTTTTGATTGGCAAAGACTCCTGTAATATGTTTGGCTTGGGAGTATACATATGCATCAATTCAACTATTTTTCATGAAATCAGGTTCGAATTCTCTGACTATTCTTTTATGTGCTTCCGCTTAGCACCTCTTCACTTCACTACCTTTCTCTTTGTTCTTTATCGTTCTCCTTCTTCCTAAGACTACACTTTTTTTGATGTAATTTTTGATCAAGTTAACCATCCCCTCTCGCTTTACCCTCTGCCAATATTGTTGTTATTGGTGACCTTAATGCTCATCACACTGAATGGCTATTATTGCAAATAATCGATGTAAAAAGGTGCTGTCTGATGCTAAGCTTCATTATTCTCAGTTAACTAAATCTTGTATCTTATCTTATTAAAGTAAAAGAAAATCATTAGTCATAAGCAAGGTAGGTCTAACACTCAATCTCTCATTCATGGGACTGATCTAATTACCTCTATCAAGAATAAGGCAGAATTATTTGCAAAAAACCTTTCTTCGACTCTTGAATCTTATGGTCATTCGACTCTTGAATCTTATGATCATACTTTTCCTTCCATTCCTGTTAAACAGATTAATCAATCGTTAGACATTTAAGTCATTTCAGCTACTGCTGCTAAAGTATTTTAATTTAACTTTGCTACAGCTTGTGGTTCAGACAACATTTCTGACATAGTCTTACAAAAATGTTCTTCAGAACTCTCTTCAATTCTCTCTAAACTATTTAATAAATACTTGACTGAGTCTTGTCTTACTGCCTGCTGGAAAATGGCATCTTTTGTTCCAATTTTCAAAAACTTTGGAGAACACTCTGACCTTTCTAATTATTGTCCGATTAGTCTTTGATCAACAAATTTCTCATATTTCATCTTGATTCAAATAACTTACTGTCAGTGGTTTTCAATCCTCTTGCTCTGTCTGACTTGCTAACTGCTATGATTGAAAGATGTTATCATGCATTAGATGGAGGCAGTGAGGCTAGGTCTAATTGCTCTTGATATATCTAAAGCTTTTGACAAAGTTTGGCATGCTGGTTTTCTCCTTAAGCTTCATATGGTGTATCTGGAAAAGTTTTTGAGATTATTAAATTGTTTCTCTATAACTGCGTTATTAAAGTCATTCTCAAAGGCCAGCACTCTTCTTTATATCCAGTAATTTCTGGGGTACCTCAAGGTTCTATCCTTGGTCCTATTTTGTTTCTTATCTACATTAATGATCTTCCCAACAACCTTACATCTAAAGTAGCTCATTTTGCTGGTGACTCAACTTTATACTCCTGTATTAACAAAAAGTCTTCTCATTTCCATCACTTAGAACAGGTAGTCAATCTTAAAAAGTTGCATCTCTTTCTATTTTCTACCAATAATATCATGGTCACTGTTTAAGGGAGCTATCATCTTAGTTTCATTAACTAAAACTCATTCTCACTTGACTCATCATTCATCAAAGTCATTCGTTTACTGTATTTATCCCTGCATTCTTTAAAAACTTTTATTCGTCTAGTTTTAAGTCCTCGGAATTAGGGTTGGCATTCGGCATTGGCGACCTAACTGTCGATCTAAAAGTGTTTAAGGTCGGCAAAATCTCGCCGAATTCGTTTTATGGTAAGCCCTCCCAACTTAATAGTGGTTTCTTGCAGCCTTGTTTAATCTGAATTTAAGAAAAATTAATTGAAATCTTTCTTTAAACAAAACTTTTTATATGATAAACATTATTTTTACTATATAAAAGTAGCTATAAATTTTTATCTGTTACCACAGAAACAATGTTTTATGATACCAACCATGTTTTGCTAAAGAACAAAATTTTACCGTAGCAAAAATATTATACCTTAGCGACAATTTATTAAATTGAGCAAATTATACTTTTAGGCTCGATCTCATTTTCAGTCATCTATATCTTTTGGTGAACATATGTACGAACCACACTATAACCTATCATTTCTTTCAGAACAGGTAGTGTTTTTTTTTTTTTTTTTTTTGTTTTTTTTATGGTTACAATTAGAAGTTTGAGATGTTTTGTTGATTTTCCAATACACCATCAGAAAAAAATAAATGTGAATGTATTTTAATTTAGTTTTTTACACCTTATTGGTTTTTATATATGAGTGATGTAGGGATGAGTGATGAGTGATGATGTAGGGATGAGATGGATATGACAAAGTAGGAGGAATGATATATTTAAAAATCTTTCTTTGTTTTTAAATATGTCACCATACATATAAAGTTAGCTTTATTTACTTTTTTTTTCCAGTTTTTTGTTTTTTACGAATATATTTATAACTTATGTATGTATGTACAATATGTCTTGTTAAATTTAAATGTCTTGAATTATTTTACCTCTGAAGATTTTGAATTTTCCTTAATTTTTAACATCTAGCAATTTTTTGAACAACTACATAAAATGAATGAATTACATAAGTATTGCCAAACGCTTTTTTCATAAAAAGAAAACTATTTCTTTACAACTATGATGTCAATAGCAAATTACTTTGTATTACTTGTTTTAAATTTATTTATAAATTTTTTCTTTTTTTAGGTTGGCGATACTCAAACTAGTTTCCAGGCTTTAAAACGATCTTTAGAGATCTATCCTGATCATGCTGAAGGAAAAGATTTACTTAAACTTTTAAGAAAACAGTTGGCAGCAGTTTAATCAGTTGTGTCAAATATTAAAGGAACTGTTCTCTTGCAAAAATTCGACTCATTGTAAAACAAGCTATCGTGTAAAACATTTATAAAAACATAGCAATATATCAAATATATTAAAAGCTTATATATATAAGTATATATATATATATATATATATATATATATATATATAAGTATATATATATATATATATATATATATATATATATATATATATATATATATATATATATATATATATATATATATATATATATATATATATATATATATATATATATATATATATATATATACACACACACACACACAAATTAAAATATAATAATATATATTTAATAAACTATATTAATTTCAAATATATTGAAATATACATGTATATTGAGTACCGGATGATTTTATGATGACATTTTAACTATATTTATAAATTTTATAGAAAAAGTTATCTTTTTTTCAGAAAAACCGATTTTTCCCACGTTTGGGAGGGTGACGTTTACTTTTAAATGTTTTATGTTCACAGATTTTAATAAATGTGCAGCCGTGGCGCAGTGGTTAGAGTTCTGGTTCAGAACCAAGAGGTCCGATATTCGACGCCGGCTCTAACCCATAAGCGACATTGGTAAGAAAGGAGGCGTGAACTTCCTAGTTAAATGCTCTTCCGCCGTTCTCTTTGATAAGACCGTAAGGACTTCTGGGAGCACCTTAATAACCACAAAATAAAACAACAACAACAAAAATTCAGCTTTGCAGTCTATAGTTATGGTCAAATTAGCATGATCAAAAGTATAAAACATTAAAATATCGGAGTTAAAAAGTTTATATTCTAATGCAGTGTACTCCAAAACTAAAGCAACTTTAAATGTCATGTATAAAACACACTAAAATATAAAAACAAGATATATCTGTTATATAAATAAAAATAGGCAATAATTAGAAAATAACGAATATATTTATGTAAAGCAATCAAAAAAAGTAAAATTGTTTAATTCCAAAGCTAAAGCAACGTTTAAAAATTAATTTAAAACATTGCTAATAGCGCTTGTCTATAAAATGTGTTACTTCATAATTATTTTAACATCAATAATCAATGGCATATCCTTTGTTTTTTGAAAATTTTCCACAACATAATGGTATTAATTCAATCGATTTATAAATTTGTAATATATTTATTTTCTGCCATGCCTGTTTAAGTTCGATTTACAACTGATTAACATTACTAATTATCCTTTTCGGTCTGATGACGTCGTCTAACTGCTCACTGTTCCAAAAAAAGGCTTCCCACCCAAACCTTCTGACCCAGAGAAACCCTCTTGAGGAATGATAGTATGTACCTAGAGGATCAAAAAAGTATTCAACTCAAAATCACTGATTGGCGTCCTAGAGAGAAAATTGTATTTAAAATTTATGCTATAAATGAAAAGGTTCAAAGAAAATAAAATCAGTTGTATTAAAAAAATTTCTGTATTAAGTCAAAGTAACTCTACATACATAAAAAACAATGCAATTAAATTCACTGTCAACAAAAAAAACGAAAAATCTTTTTAAATTTTTTTTCTGAAGTTAAGCAAGCAAAGCCTTCGGAGTTTTGTAGCACAACACAAACCTAAAAGTCGCGTAAAATTCTGGGAAAAGACATGTATATGTTTGTTTACATTTGTCTTTTTTAGATTTTTGTTTATTTAAAACAAAAAACATAGTTTTTCATGACAAAATGCCTAATAGGGCAAAGACTCATGGAGAAAACCAAAATGCATCTGCTTTTTTTGTTTCAAAAAGGCTTCTAGAGCACTGACTGACGATATGAAAAAGATCACAGGTTATTTTACAGAAACAGGTTGATTTTCAAGATCCAAGAGTCCCTCTTGGTGTATATGAGGCCTGTAGATCATCACTTAGAAGATGTGATGAAGGTCAGAAGGTCACTTTGCCAGAACTTCACAACTTTAATTCAATCAGTCTAAAAACACTGACCAGAGCTTCAACCTGTGATTGCAATATTTGCTCAACTGCAAGACTATCTGGAAAAACTAAGCCTACTTTTCTTGAAAACTCATCCAACCCAGGACGAGCCAAGATTACAAAAGCTCAAAATAGTGTAGAGAAAAGATGTGGAAAATGCTTTTCAGTCATTGGCCGTGGTTTAGCTCAGATATGTACAAAGAGTACTTTACATAAGAACTTAGTTGAAGTCACATCAAAGGACAGACTTGCTGCTGTAGCAGTTGCAGTGTCTGTCATTTCTTTATCTGAAGCATCTCCACAAGGAACAATTCGTTTCAAACAAGCACAAAGAGGCAGTCCATTTCCAGTCCTTCAAGGTAAATAATGTCTATAATGTGATTAAGAAATATAATTGGTTTGTATAATAGTTGAGAATCTTGACAACATTTTGTAATTTATTTGCAGGTTCATCACGATCCAAATGCCTCTTTCCAGAAAAAGAAGTCCTTGGTGCTAAAGACTTAGCAAAAGTAACACTGGTCTTTCTAATTCTTAGGGTGCAGAAACTGTTTTCAACCTTGAACAATGTGTCACAGACCCGTATTGTAGAAAAAAATTTTGCAACTAACTTTCAGTCTTTTGGGCGACAACATGCATCTAAATTTACTCACACTAAGGTTTTGTTTTCATCAGAAAGTAAATCAGCAGAACCAAAAGTAGTTGCACATTGCATTAGTGCAAAGTCTCTTCTAAAAAAAACTCTACTCAAAAGAACATTTCTCAAAACCACCTTGTGAAAGTGGGTATAGATGGGGAAGGAGGTTTTCTCAAAGTCAGTTTGGGTGTTATTGATTTGCAACAAACCCCACAACATGTCACTAGAAGACTTCTGACTCATCAAACTGCAATAGATTCCTGTGTCAAAAGGCAGCTTTTACTTGCTGTTTGTGAGGAGCTTCCAGAAACCTATGATAATGTGAAAACAATCTTAGAACTCGTCCAAGTGCACCAAATAAGTTTCTTCTTGTCTTGTGACATGAAACTTGCAAACATTATTTGTGGAATTCAGTCACATGGTAGTTCACACTCTTGTACATGGTGTGACATTGATGCAAAGAATCTTGCAAGCTGTGGAATTCCTCGAACCTTTGGTTCTGTCAAGAAAAACTTTGAAGCTTTCATTGCCTCTGGGGGTGATAGCAAAAATGCAAAAAGGTTTAACAACACTATTCATTCTCCAATTATCAGTCTTCCTGATGATTCTCTCCTTATTGACCTTATCCCTCCAATAAAGCTCCATTTGCAATTAGGAGTTGTGAACCATCTGCTTAAGTCACTCAAAGACTCTTGGACTAATGTTGACAAGTGGCTTTCTGCATTACACATTAAAATTAAGCCATACCATGGTGGTCAGTTGGCTAGAACAGAATGCAAAAAGATCCTAAAAAAAATTGACTTACTTCAACAGCTAGCTGAAAAAGAGTTTGCATTTCAAGTTTATGGCTACGTTGACACAATGCGAAAATTCAATGCTGTTGTAGAGTCATGTTTTGGCAATGAACTTGACAAAGACTATTCTGAAAAAATCCAAACTTTCAAGGAATCCTACATTGCTCTCAATGGGCCATCTGTAACACCAAAAGTTCACACAGTCTTTCACCACATTCAACATTTCATCAACAGAAGGAAATGCTCTCTAGGCATCTTCAGTGAACAAGGGACAGAGGCACTACGTTATGAGTTTGAGCTTCATTGGCAAAGATTCAAACGTTTTCCTGGTCATCCGCAATATGCAGAGCACTTAACCAACTGTTTGGTTGATCTTAACAGCAAGCACGTGTGAAGAATGAAAACTTAGAATTTAATTCAGAATTGTGATCAGTGTTTAAACTTGTTAAAGAAAGAAAAGTTGTATTTTCTCATCTTATTTTTAGAATTTGATCACCTTTTCAATCCTTTGTATTTGTTTGATGAGTTTATGTTAGAAAATATATTTTTCAATCATAAAAATTAATAAATTCCTTTCAAAGGTCCTTCAAATTTTAGGCATAAATTTAAAATATAATTTTCTCTCTCGGACGTCAATCAATGATTTTGAGTTAAATATTTTTTTGATCCTCTAGGTACATACTATCATAACTCAAGAGGGTTTCTCTGGGTCAGATGGTTTGGGTGGGAAGCCTATTTTTGGAACAGTGTGCTTCCAAAAGTTTTCAATGGGGATGAGGTCCGGTGAGTTAGACGGCCATTTCATTAAACTGATTTGGTCAGTATTAAACTAGGTTTTTATAAGTTTAGATGCATATTTAGTTTTATTGTCGTTCTGGATTTGCAACCTTAAAGGCATAATATCATCATCAAAAGGAATCATTTGTTTATATCTCAAAAAATACAAAACAATAAAATATCTCAGTATACAAAACGGTCCAAAATGCCGTTGATTTGAAATAATGATCCTAAACACAAGATTTCGTTTTCGTGGAAATACACGAACCTTTACCACCACCATGTTTTTTTTTTCTTTTTTCTTTTTAATTATTCAAAATAAGTTTTACAATATAAGAATGAATAAAATACATATAGTAAGAGTTACAAATTTTGTTAACGTTACTATAAAAACGCGGATACTCGCAGAAGATCATAAGATCTTGTCATCAAGAACCGCCTAAACAGATTTTGAATAAAAAATAATTCTTTAATAATTCATATATAAATATTTATTCATAAATACACATATAACTATTTATGCACATGTAAACATACAAACATATAAATATATATACTTACACATACATATATGCATATAAGTTAAGATAAAAGATTTCGTATATATAAATTATGATAATAGATTTCTTAAGAGTATTAATAAAAAACAAATCAAACTTAAAAATATAAGAATGTTTTTAATAGAGAAAAGAATTTTTTTCAATTCTCTTTTAAATAAAGGAAAAGTTCTTTATAAAAATCAAAATGTTTTAAAAATAGTTTGTTCCATAAAAATGCTCCTCTAAATAAAATACAAAATTTACCAAAATTAGTTTTAAAAAACTGGTCGAAGAATAAAACTTTCATTACGCAAGTCCTTGTTATTTTTAACTTTTATAGAATATAAACTGTAAAAAGAAATCGGAGATATGCGAGTTTTACATTTTAACATAAAACACAATACAATAAAAATATTAGGTTGATATATATTAAGAAAATTCATTTCATTTAAAAGAGGTTTAGCGTGATAAAAGCGATGTTTAAAATTAATAAGTTGCGCAACATGTTTCTGTTGGCAATAAAGTGGTTCTAATTTAGTTTTGCTAACACTACCCCAAGCCGCATTAGCATAGTTTAGATGGCAATGGATAAAAGAGTGGTATAGCTGAATTAAAGTATGTCCATTTTGCATGCTTCTCATTTTGAATAGTATTCCTATACTTTTGGAAATTTTAAAGGATAAGTTTTCAATGTATTTTTTCCATGTCAGGTTTTCATCAATAAAAATCCCTAAATAATTTGTTGCCGTTACACTTTTAATTCGCATAAAAAGAGCTGGCAGTTCACTTGGTAGAAGAAGTTTTTTGTAGTATGGATGAAAAAGAGACTATTTTGTTTTTTCAATGTTAAGAGAAAGCTTGTTTAATTTAAACCATTAAGAAATTTTAATTAATTCTATGTTCATACTTTGAAATAGTGTCGTTATGTTACACTGAGATAAAAAAAAATTCGTGTCGTCAGCAAACATAATTGTCATTAAATTAGATGCTTCATAAAGATCGTTTATGTAGATGAGAAACAGTAGAATTCCTAGGACAGACCCTTGAGGAACTCCGTATGTTACATCTAAGAATTTTGATTTTGATGATACGTCATAGTGAACAAATTGCTTTCTATTGCTTAAATAACTTTTTAAAAACTTCAAAACATTGCCAGAGATTTCATAATATTTAAGTTTTTTGAATTAAATTTTATGATCAATCCGTATTAGACAACTCAATATGCCTAAAGTAAGTTTGAAATTTTCAAATGATTCAGTAATATATTGTGTTATTTCGAGTATAGCGTGTTCAGTAAAGTTATATTTTTAAAATCCATATTGATTTTTGTATTGGACATTATTTTGAGAAAAATGATAAAAAAATTTATTACAAAGAATTCTCTCTATAATTTTTCATAAAACAGAGAGAACAGATATTGGACGGTAATTACTAACATTAAGTAAGTCTCCACCTTTAAATATTGAAAGTATAAATTTTTCCACCTTTAAATAGTGAAACTATAGCTATTTTTAATTCATCAAGAAAAATTCCTTGTTGAATTGAACATTTAAATATTTTAAAAAGTATATTTTTTATGATATCACATGAATCAATAGCAATGTTTCCATTGATATCATTAGGACCGTTTTATTTAACTTTAACATTTGAAAAGTTCAAATTCATCAAAAGACAATTCAAAATAATTTAGACAAAATTACTAAAGGAAAACTACATCTGTCTATTATTTTGTTTATGTTTGAAATTTTTTTTGCTAAATTTGGTCCAACTGTGGTAAAAAATTTATTCATTTTATTAGCTACCACCCTTAAATCCTAAAATTTTTTATCATCAATTTTAATAGCTTTGGGTAAAGAGCTAGCTCCCAATACCTTACAGCCTGTAATTTCCCTAAAAACTTGCCATGGTTGCTTTAAATTCTCTTTATACTTTTCTAGTATATTTATGTGGTATCTTTTTTTTTAATTTTTCCTTTGGATTTCAATTTTTTTAGAGTAATTTTTGTAAATTGTCTTACTTTCTAATGTTCTCGTTTTTAAATACTTTATATACAATTTTTGCTTAACCTTAGAACTTTTTCTGAGATCTTTTCCATGGTGGCGTAAAATCTTTATTTTTTTTTATTATTTTATGTTTAGGAAAATTAATATCATAAATTTCACAAAATTTTTTTAAAAACGAATTATAGGCTAACTTTGCATCATTATAATCTATGTTTTTCCAATAAAGTAAATATAATTGTTCCTTAAAAGCAATGCAATTCGCTTCCGTAAAACAATGTTTAATGAAAGGTTTATTTTAAATGCAGAATTTTTTTGATGTCTGTGTGTATGGAGAAAAAAATAGGAAAGTGATCAGAGATATTACTTTTAATAATACCTTTTTGTAAAAATAAATTAAAAACATCAGTTGTAACTACATTATATAATATAGAGGCCGATCTTGATGATATTCTGGTAGGCTTATTTATTAATGGTATTGCTTCAATTTCAAAAATGTCATTCTAAAATTTTTTAATGTATTATGTTAAAAGTAAATTTCTTCTTTCTTACTATGAAAAGTATCTAAAATCTTTCTAAGCTTCTTATATTAAAATAAATAACATTAAGAAAATCCCCTATAAGAAAATCTTTAAGTTCATTGTTATAAAAATAAGAGCGGTTTTCCAGAGCACCTGCGTCACTAAAATAATTTATGTCAGGAACGGATTCAGTATCAAGTAAAAAATTATTAGTTTGAAAAAAGTTAAATGAAAGTTGGTTTGAATCCATTTCAGAATTTTAATGATTTTATAACTATGAAATGAAAAGAAAATTTACTTAAAATCGCGGTTGTATAATTTATTATAAGTAACTTTAGCATACTTTCTTCTGTAGCTCCTTTGCTTCCACGAATAACTTTCTTCTTATTTCCATAGTACGTTTGCTAAAATCTTCATTTATAAAGACACTTTCATTCTAGAGTTTTGCCTACAAACTTTTCCAAAATCACGTTCTTGTCTTTATAGCTTAGAAATTTTACATTAATAGTTCTATTTTTTTTTTTTTAATCATCCAACTCCTTTTTTTCCAACTCTATGAGCTCTCTCAATTTCAATATTACCATTTAATCCTAATTTAGTTTTTAAAAGTTCTTTTATTTCACCTTCAGTTTCTTGCCAGGTTTCAATTTCCTTTTCTTCTATTCCATTAAATCGCAAATTATTTTTGCGACTCCTTTCTTCAAGTTCAGCCAACTTATCTCTGATAACATTATAATTTTTCTAAATTTATTATTGTATCGTTCAGTTGATAAGCTGATGGTATTGCTGCTATTTTGGGTTTTTCCAATAGTAAATTTTCATATTTGTCACTGACAAAGTTCAACACTTTTTTTTCAGATCATTTACTTCATTTTTAAAATTTTTATTTTCTTCTTGAATAAATGATATTTTACATTAATTCTAAAGCTTTATGCCATGAAGACCAAACACTAAAAATAGTCGAAATCAATCATTTTAATTTTATTTGTTCTTTTGGAAGATTTCTTAGCTACAGTCAACACATTGTTTCACAATGGTTTGATTTTTTACAGAAATTTTGAAACTTGGAAATATGGAGATGCGGGACAAAAGACCCTACAGCCGTTCAGAGGTTTCAAATTGTAGTCCTACGCAGTCAAAAGTTGACTGATTGCAACATTACAAAGAAATTAAGAGTCAATTGGTCAACTATGGAGTTATTGTCATCAAGTAAAAAGAACTAGGAATCTACACTGACTAGAAAAAGAATGGAAGACCCAGAAGTATCACTAACAAAATTTTAATAAAAAAGATTTTTGTTTGAACTTCAATAAGTTCCATGAACAAAACCAGGGCCGAACTTCTGTGAAGATGATGCAAAGTTAATCAAAGTTAGTTATATGACAGTTTTTCGTTGTTTATCGTAAGAATTACAAATTGGATTACAACTGCTATGAAATCCAACACCCTAACATTTGCATTAAAAGTTTAAGCAGTGGGGCTGGGTACTACTCATTGACAAATATACCCTTCAACAGTTTGTAGTATGCAACCGCTACTTCAGAAGACCACCTGGCAAGCAATTTTACGATAAATATAAAATATCAACAATGAAACATACTCCAAGTCAATGATTTTAGTGAGAATTTTAGCAATCTCCAAGAGCGGGGTAACTAGTATCTACTTTTTAACGTTAGGAACCACTATGAATGGACCAAAATAGTTCAAGTTATCAGACAAACTCAAACCTCATATGAAGTTCATAATTACAATATTTTCATGTAGGATGGAGCGTCATGCTATTTTTCCAAAGTTGCAACAAATTCCAGGAGCCTAGCATTTGCATTGAAAGTTGTAAATGCAAGTTTTTGGCCCATGACAAAGTTAAAGTCTTCGAAGGGAAATAGCTTTAAAATTAATCCGGTTGAAAATCTATGAACGGAATTGAAAGATAAAGTTTCCGAAAAACAACCGCCAAGTGTCCCAGACTGGTAAAAGAAGTCTAGGTTAGGAAAATCTCGAAGAATTATTGTAAAGTGTAAAAGACAGTATACAAAGGTGCATTGAGGTGGTGATTAGGAAAAAGGAAAGACTTACAAAACCTTTAATTTGGACAATAGACTGATCATAAATTGTAAAAATTCTTCGTAGGGACATACTTTCGGAGTTATATGACAATTTTATTTAGAATGAAAGTAATTGTTATGTTTAAATATAATGATATTTGCCTTTTTTTTGAGTTTTTAAATTTGGTCTTAAATCAATAGTGGAAGCCTAAACATATTTAAAACTTTTATTGATAATAACTAGTGATGTGCGAAACTAAGATTTTAAGTTCGAAACGATTCGAAACGAAATTAAGCCACTTTCGTTCGAATTCGATTCGATTCGAAAGTACGCTGCACTGATATTGAAATTTGGTATTTAAATAGTAATAATTTGTAGTGTGTGACAGAACACAGAACAGAAATGAAACATTATACATTTTATATTTAATAACCAATCATATTGCAGTTTTATAATGTAAACAAAATACTAAGCAACACAGACTAGACTCTAGAGTCAAATAAAAGTGAATGAAATCAAATGAGACTAGTATCATACAATACAATTACAATGTGTAATAATTCAAGTTAAAAAAATCAAGTCAAGTACTTGCAATGCAGTGCATAGAATAAAGATTAAGACTAGTATTATATTTACAGTTGTAGTTTAACAGATAATACAATACAAGTAAAAGTACAATGCTATAATGAATGCAAATGCTATACAGTTATGTAAAGTAGTAGTACATGCATAGGTAATTGTTCCAGAAAGTCCGAGACCTTAATCTACAGTGTACTGTACTGACTGTGGCTGGCAGGGCAGTCTGGCTTCGGTACGCTACTGCTATGTGCTATACTACAAATTTTCGTGAATAAAAGTTAGTTCAGCCACATGCTCAGAGAGTAGATTACATCGCCTTCTTGTAACAATGTTACCAGACGTCGAGGTCAATCTCTCCGAATTTACAGAAGTTGCTGGAATAGCCAATAGTGCCCTCACTATTCTTGAGAGTTTTGGCAGACGGTGATGATTAACGTTCCACCAATCAAGTACATTGGCGTTCCTTCCAATAGGAGGTTCAATCATATACATTCTGACCTCCTCTTACACAGAAGCTGCATCATCAACTGGCAGCATCCTAATCGCAGTTGCTGTTGTAAGCATACTGTCGAAGTCATCCCATAAACTACTTGGCTTGGAGGCTGCAGCTGATGTCCGAGTAATCCGAGTTCCACCTAGTAGCAACATTGATTATCAGTTCTCGTTCTACCTTTCCTAATCGCTTCTGTTCTCTGTGCAAATTCTGTGTAGCCTGGCAGCTATGGTGATAATGTGACACAATACGACGGCTTTTGGAAAGGACAGTCTGCATTCCATCAATTTCACTCACAGCATCATTGATGGTTAATTGTAAAATGTGATCAAAACAAGAAAGATCATAAAATGATTGTGAGAGATTCATGGCGCTTTTCATATTACTGTCATTATCACGCAACGCATAAATTGGAACAGTCCGAAGATTTTCCCAATTATCAATAGTCTTGTCTAAAGATTCAAGAATGCTTTCGCCGGTATGTTCTCCTGGAAACGGCTTGTTTTCTAATGCAAATATCTTTAGCTCAAATTCAGGGCTTACATATGACAGACAGAAAGAAATAAATCCACAGGTCAGTTGTGAATGAATATGAAGGAATATCTTCAAAATCTCGATACATTTCATTAGCGGTTTTCTGTTTTACACTACAATATAACTCAGGTACAACTGATCTTGAAAACGTAGTTCTGCTTAGCACCAGATATTGTAGTTCCATTAATTTCATCAGTTCTTTGAATCCTCTGCCTTCTACAAAGTCGTATGGCAACATGTCTAGAGCAAGCATGCGACCAACCAAATTCGTTATAGCGATGGCATTTGGATGACTTGACGACCAATGTGCTTTCTTATTAAAAAGGTCATCAACTTTACTTTGCTTCTTATTTTCATTTTTCAGTTCTTGTTCTGCAAGTTTTCTTTTACGATTCTCTTTATTTCTCGCTACACACTCTTTATGCGCTTTCGGATGAGCAGCACGTAAGTGAGCAGAAAGACCTGTTGTTGCTCCAGTTGGACACTGAACAGGTAACTTGCATGTTCCTATTTTGCAAATGCCTATAATTCTATTGCCATTCGTTTTTTGTCTACTAAAAAATTCCCAGAAAATACTTCAACAATTACCATCGTTACTATCCGCCATTGTGGAACTGTATAACTTTTTTCTTTCGCTTTTAAACGATAAAATTCGATTAACTTTGGGTTCGCTTTGAAACAAAGATACTATACTTCAAAAATTCGAATTGTTCGAAACTAAAAAAAAAGTTCGATTCGAAACAAAACTAAAAGTCAGTTTCGAATTCGCAATCGAAGTTTCGAATTTCGCACATCACTAATAATAACTTGTATTGCAATAATTGTAAAGATAAACTAATCATACTTTTTATTCTTATTTAGTTACAGATTCTGTTTTTTTGAGATTTAGTTATAGGTTTGGAGGAGGAGGGGGGGGGGGGAGAGGTAACCCTTATTTAGAAGAGAAAAGGAGAATTTTATTCATTCCTTTTTACTAACGAGTTGAGTGATCAATAAAAGGTAATTCGTTCGAGTAAAATTTATGAAAGAAAGGATTTAGGAGTTTAAAGTATTTTATCTTCTTAAAGAAGAAAATTAAACTAATGGAAAGTTATCTTGCGCATGATCAGAATATGAGTTCAATTCCTTTCTCTTTATTTTATAATTGAATATTAAAATTATAAATTTAACTCCTTTCTCCTTATTATTTGATTAAGTATTTAAAATAGTTATCCAGCAATAATAAAAAAAATTTATTATTGCTGGATAACTCAGTTGTTTAAAGCGTCAAGTAAACTGTTTAAACCCGGATAGCTGTGCAATTTTAACTCAAATTGAGTCATTGCTAACTCAGCGCTCAGTACTTTGTTATGCAGAAATTTCAATTTCCAATGAATGTATATATATATATGAATGTATATATATATTTATATATATATGTATATATATATACATATATATATACATACATATATATATATATATATATAGTTCTATAGTTTGTTGGCTTTAGGAAGAGCGGAAGGAAAAAAGTGATTCTTACGCCAACACATACGTCACTTTTAATTACTTTTGACTTTCGTCCAACATTTCCGTGTTGGACGAAAGTAAAAACCATTAATTTAATTACAAATTAATCGTTTTTTAAAAAAACCACAAAAACGCAAATTTAATTGACCAGAATGTTTTTAAAAACATTCTGAATGTTTTTATAACATTTTGAATGTTTTTAACAATATAAACAAAGTTTTTATTTTTATTTTTTTTAATAAAATGTTTTTATTTTTATTTTTTTTAATAAAATGTTTTTATTTTTATTTTTTTTACTGTAAATCATGCGCGGAGTGTTGCTACATCGACTATCTTATAGCCTGACTCGCAAGGGAGTGCTGCTACATCGACTGACAAATAGCCTGACTCGCAAGGGAGTGCTGCTACATCGACTGACAAATAGCCTGACTCGCAAGGGAGTGCTGCTACATCGACTGACAAATAGCCTGACCCGCAAGGGAGTGCTGCTACATCGACTGAGGGTTTGGTTAGGGCAGGCAGTCTATCATTATTAAAAAAAAAAAATTCCGGTCTTGCATTTTAATTTTTACTTTTTGTCAACAAAATATCGAAAAAACTTTCGGACAACATCTAAGGGTTCTATATATATATATATATGTATATATATATATATATATATATATATATATATATATATATATATATATATATATATATATATATATATATATATATATATATATATATATATATTCGGGTAGGCCACAGTATCACATAAAATTTTCAAAGAGTCAATTTTTCTTATGTTCGCATCAAATATTGTTCTATTTACTGTAAGAAACATTTTTTGTTTTGAAAGTGTTTACGCAGCATATCTCTAAGTTCTGGCGAATTTCATTTTAAGTCTGAATTATTTGAATAACGACATAAACACAAAACTTCCATTACATCTGTTTTGTTTTTTAATTTGTTCGGTTAAATACTTATGAATAATGGCGTATTTCAATTGTTTTTTATATATAACAAACAAAATTCCCTCATGCTTTTTTAATTTTACCCCACTTAAAGATTGTTTCGCAATGCGATGACTTTTTATTCTTAAAAAAACACGCTTAAAATACTGAATAAGACTTTATACTAAACAATATGCTTGTCATAGCTTGTATTTTAACAAATTGTTAAAACTAGATATAACCGCTATTTAAAAAAACAATAATGTATAATAATATTAGTGTTTTTTTTGTAAGAAAGTTTACAATTTTTAAATAGTCGTTACTGAATAAATTTATATTATAATACTAATTAAAGTATCGTTATAAAAAAAGAATTAACTCTACAGCAATATTAACTTTTGCATTTGTTTTAATGTAAAAAATCAATCACCATGTTTTAGTTGTTAATATTTTTCTATTAGTCTTAAGTCTTAATTCATTTTAAAAATGGTATCTCTTATACAAAAGAAATATAAATGGACAAAAAACAATCTGGCAGAGTCAATAAAAAAGAAATACACAAAAGTATTGAAATCATCAGATGAAGTTTGGTTAGTTGGATACCCGCTTAAAGATATTAATACCAGTTCTCTGCCTACTACTCGCGATGTCTACAAATTTTCTAGGTTTATTTATTTTTTAAATTTTTTCAAATTTCAATTGGTGTATTACACACTTTTTTTTATATATGAAAATAATGTGCTTTAATTGAATTTCAGCTTTTGTTTGTTAAGGTATCAATTAAACTGATGAACAAATCATTTCAAGTTTTTTCCAAATATAAAAAAGAATTAAATATTAAAAGCGATATTTCAAAATTAAAGTTAGCTGCTAAATTAACTGTTAAAGTATTTTGGGATAAAGCTGATATTTTTTGCAAACAGGAAAAATAATGCTTGTAATGCTGGAGTGAGAAACGGAGCGGCAACTCTTCTTGAGGAAACCAAACCTATGAAAACGCTTCTCTGGCTTGCATGTCGCCATCATGTTTTAAAACTGATTTTTGGGTCATTTTGGAATGCTTTATTTCAAATGGAGACAACAATTGATGATAATATAGAGTTTAAAATTTTAAAAAAGGAATGGCTTAACTCTGAAAATATTCCTCTAAAAATTTCTAATTTTTATAAAAATCTTCAAATAATAAATCTTCAATAAATCTTCAAAATTTCTAATTGGACCCTTGATCTTGAAAATCCTTTCTTAAAAAAAAAGGCAAACAAAACTTGCAATATTTTAGAAAAAGTATTACAATATAAGTATCACGCAGGAGACGGTGGAGTGGTAAAAAAATATACCAACTTCGACTCCAATCGTTGAACTTTTCAGAGTACGGCTCCGACTCCAACTCCAAGTCCAAAGCAAAAATTTTGAAAAATTCTTTGAATTCTTTAAAAAGTATTACGCGATAACTTTAAAAAATTAACTTAAAAAATAGATAAAAGATAAAAATATAATATAAAAGATAAAAATATAACTAGAAAAAAGAATAAAAGATAACTTAAAAAAAATTTTACTTTGCCAAATTTATGAAAAGTTCTTTAAAGGTTTAAGATGAATTTAAGATTAATTGAATATTTTGTACATGCACGTGCAATACCGAGAAGTTTTACTATTGGAGTCGATTTTGTTTATCAACTCCGACTCCGCTAAAAACGTCGCAACTCTGCGACTCCGACTCCACAGCCCTGATTATAAAGAAGCTGCAGAATTAGCAATTTTTCTATTAGGTAGAAAGGAGCCCAGGAAATGTGGTGCTAGTCATCATGTCAGATGGATGGCGCAATTACTGTACGCACCAAAGATGTTAATCTTTAAAGATGAATTAATGGAATCTGATTTAACCAACTTAAAAATATTTTTGACTTTCAGCTCAGCCATTTTCATTAAAGCTTGGTTAGAAGCATCAAAAGCTAGTGATGCACCAATTAATGATATAGAGTTATATAACAACCTAGAAACTCTTAAAAGTATACCAAACTTCTGTGTGGCCGCTGAAAAAGCCCAACAATTTTTAAATAGATACTCTTGGTATATAACCCAACAGGTGTCTGTAATAAGTTTTTTTTTTCAAATAAACTTTCTCTAAATGATAAAGAAAGAATTGCAAAAAAATGTTAGATTAAGGAAAACCACTTTGTATCGATTGCAATAAACCAACTTCCATTAATTTAAAAAAAATTCTGAATTATTTTCATATATTGGAAAAAAGTCTTGGTTAATTTTTCACAACTTAAATGATGATGGAAAATGACTCAAAACTCCTTCATTGGAATGGGACGAGAATACTAACTCAAGGTAACTAACAATTTTGGAGCACTTAAGAACAGCCACAGTAAAAGGATGGGATTTTATAGAATGAAGAGTGATACGAGAATGAATTTTAGTAGATGGTACAAGAGCGAAAAAGGGCATTCTTGGAAGATCCACCCTAGATATGGCAACAGTAATCCATACAAGGACGGATTTGAGATTTATAGAGATAAAGAATAGAATCCGTGGTAAGAAAGTGTCGAGCACTATAAAGAGATGCAACCGTAGCTGATACTAATTTTTTAACCAATTTGATATATGATTTTTATGGATATTTGATACATGCAATCTTATCGGATGCTACTTTGTAATCGACTTCAATACAATGCTCTTATATCTTCGGATATAAGAGCATTGTTTAGGAAAAGATATCATGAAGTTCAAATGAATGAACGAGTAAATAAAGAAAAATAGAAAAGTCTTTGTTTAAAATGCTTACAAAATGGAATTAGTTATCATAAATTTAGCAGTAGTAGTTTCAAAACTGTAGTAGTTTTAAAAAAAATTTTAGTTTTAAAACTACTACAGCTTTTAATGTTAAGCAACTTTTGCGTGCTTTCGGGACCGGTAGTTTAAACAAAGCGTATTAAGAAAACAAGGCTATTGTATTTTACGGTACCGGGAAACCTATAAACAAAATATCTTTAAAAACCATTAGAAAAGTCGAGAAATATTTTATAAAATGAGCATTGATGGGTCTTTTATGCATCTTGAAGATAAAAAAATATCTTCTTTAAAAGCACTAGTTAATTGTGTTTACACAAGTTGTTATTGGTATGGTTGTTTTTCTTTACATTTTAGTTTTAAATGTTTGTTTTATATTTATAAACAATTATAACCGGTAGATTTATTAGGGTTTTCCAATTAAATATGTAATTTTTTCTTTCTGCTATTTTCATTTTTTTTCAAATTTATTTTTCAAACACAGTTTAATTAATTTAACTCTAACAAATTTAACAAATAAATTTATCCAAATCATTCAATGTATTTTTATGAAATTTTTAGTAATGTATATATATTTGTATAATTCTAAAATCTTCTCCTTTTTTAGTGTAAGAAGTCGCGCTACTAGGTCGTTCACAAATATTATAAACTAATTTACATTAAGCATATGCTATAAATTATATCAGATTATGACATTTTGTCATCTATGTCATTTATGACATTTGACTAAAATAATCTTTTCATTTTTGAATAAACACACTGAATTAGACATAAAATTTTAAACTGAAATACAAAAATTGAACATTTTTACAAAAAGTCATGGTCTCTTAAGTGCAACATTTTTGAAATATGGGTTTGTTGATGAAACTTTGGTGCTACTGCAGCCCCCCTCCTTCTTTGGTTATTATTGATTATGATAAAGGATTTTATGCTGATTAAGAATCGTATAAAAACATAAGTCAGCAGGAAGTTCTCTCATTTGATGTTGAAGTTCAAAAAATTATACTAAAAAACGCTATTATAATTAAATTTGCAATTTTTAAAAAGTTTCTTTACATTTAGAAATCAATTGTTTAGAAAATCTTTTCTTAATTATGCAACCTGGTTTTTATTATTGCCAAAATTAAATTTTATTTAAATTAAATTGAGTTTTTTTATGATTATATATATTTTTTGAAAAATATTCTAAAATCGCTTTAAGATATTGCTTTTTAGATGTAAATACATCAACTGACAAATAAAGATTAGTGCAACTAAATATACTTACCTGACTGAAAATTAGGGACTAATTATACAATTTTTAAACCGCATAAAACTTTCTATCATAATCAATAATAAATTTAAAAAAAGAAGGGGGAGAGGGGGGGAGTAACTGTAGAAATGCCAAAATTTTGACCAAATTTTGAGTTTTTTTTTACTTAAAATTTCATAACTTTGTTAATTTCAACAAAATGTGTATAACTTGGTATCAAAAGAAGGGTATTAAAAATATATATAAAGGATTGAGGAGCGTCTACAACATCGTCTAATTTAAATTTTTTTTAAGTTAGGCGATTTTAAATCATATCTATCTTCCAAGTGTATAGCGTTGTTACAACCAACAATGTGTTCCTAGTTTGGCAAATTATTAAGGTATCTGAACGAGCTTTTTTTTTTTATTAAAATTTGGCAGTTTGTATATCTAAAGATATTTGAAAATGAGAGAATAAATTAGAAAAATAGCACAGTATTTTTTTAATATAAACTTGATGCAGTAAGTATGAAAAAGATTTCTTTTTTTCATTGTTATTGATATTGATATCAATAACACAAAAAAAAGGTTTATTAGGATAAAAAAGTCATGTAAAATGAAAGTTTTAGAATAAGAGTATTAGAATAGAAAATATTAGAATAAAATAGTCATGTAAAATGAAACTGTTTTTGAAAATCATCCATGAATATTAAAAAATATGATTTAAAAAAAATATATATATTTCTAAAAATAACACAGCAAAACATGGTATATATTATCTTAAAAAATTTTCAAAATGCGAATAAAATTTAAGCAAAAAAATGCTTGTTTTTAAAACATTTACCTAGCTATTCTGCAAAGCTGGAATACTTAGATAAATGTTTTAAAAACAAGAATTTTTATTATTTAAAAATTAAATTCTCAAATTTTTTAGTCATTTTAGTTCTACAAAAGGATTTTTACAATGCTGATCATATTTGTTTCATAATAAAAATAAGACTATTGTTTGACTTTAGAATTTAGGCTGTTTATTATTAAAAAAAACACCTTTAAACTAATTTTATAAAAATAATTTTATTGAACCCTTAGTTCAATAATAATAAACTAGCTAATCGGGCCCATAAAATTACGGGTTTGTGTAAGTCATACTGACATAAAATTATGGGTTTGTGTAAGTCATACTGACATAAAATTACGAGTTTGTGTAAGCCATACTGACTTTTTCTACACTTTTTCATTATATATATATCCTAGCTTTCCAGACCCATAAAATATGGGTCTTTACCAAACTTACCATTTCTATACTTATCTTTTCCACACAGATCATTTCTATACCTATTCTTTGTTTACTTCAATATTTTTAAGTGAAATAATTCATTTTAAAAAATTGCTTAAAGAGCAAAAAAACTGACATACGCACCTTTTTCGTATACCTAGAGCTTAAAAGAGATTTATAATTAAGTTGGTTTTTCTTCTAAACCCATATCATTAAAAGCTCAGTGGTTTAGTGCGCTGTCATCAGTTTTGATTTGGGGGATTTAAGACCTCCCTTTAGCATAATAAATTTTGAATATTTTTCAATCTTGCTGTATTTATAGCAACATATATAGCAAAATTTTTATTATAGTAATTATATCTATTTTTATTATAGTAATAATATCTTTTTTTTATTTTTCATTAATAAATAAATCTATAGTAATTAAAGCAATAAAATAATAGCAAAAAAGTTTTTTACTAAAAAGTTTATTTACTAAAATAAAATTCAAAAGTTTCCTCATTTTTATAGATTTATTATACACAATTGTTTCATATATTGCCTGCAGTCATTACATAGATTTTGATGTTTATCCATTACATAGGTTTCTATATAATCTCTATAAAACTTCAAAAGTAATTTGTATTTTAAAAAATAGAAAAAAATTAAAATAAGAAAAGTTGCCAGTGGTAGGACTTGATTCACAACTTTTGTCTTTAGAAGCTCTGCACTGTATCCACTCGGCCACACTGGCACATCGACTTTTTTTAAACTATATAATAATTTTTTTTAACAGAAATAAATGCTATAGATCAAAATTAAGGAGAGGTTGACGCAATGTAATTTTCAAATAAAAGTTAAACTGTAAAACTTGATATATGTTTAATTATGTTTCAACATTACATAATTTGTATATGTATGTTCGATATTTGTATACACTTTTGTTCATATTTTCTAATGTAGCAAAGTGCTGCGACTCTTTTTGCCATTACCTCGGTTGCAATGGCTGTCAAGAGTTTTGTGTCAAACACGCTCGAAAGGGCACTACTGCTACTACTACTACTACTACTACTACTACTACTACTACTACTACTACTACTACTACTACTACTAAGTTTAGCAATATTAGATAGAACCCAATTAAGGAAAGAGAAGATAGAACTCAATTAAGGGAAGGGAAGATAGAACCCTGTTTATGAAGGGAGATAGAACCCAATTATTCTAACATCATGATATATAATGGATTATATAATAATATTTAAAGTGATCCCCAAATGCCAAGAAAAGTTGTATTCATATCATAAATAATCCTTAAAAAATAAGTTTCATGTTAATTAAACTTTCTAGAACACCTTTTTTTTTCCTATAAGGTAAGTTTAGGCTCTGCTTTTTTTTAAAAAAAATACTGGTCTGATTAATGCGTTTTTGTAGTAAATAAATGACCTCAATACAGAAAAGTTCTTAAACTCAAGTTATAAATGTTATGTTTGGGTTTTCTATTTTGCAATGAGTTTTCATGAAGAAGAATACCTTAATATATAGCCTTTTATAAAAAGAAATTTTATATAACTGAATAAAAAAAAAAACAATCACAAGCTTTCTCGGGAAGTGTGTGCGGTCGTACGCCTTGTTCGTCCATGCCAAGTAATTTTTTAAGACACTGACCGCGGCAGTTCGTATCTTTTAACTTTTGAAGCGTTTTTATAATTTGTGGCAAAAAGTTAAACTTTACTACTGAGAAAAAAAAAACAATCCTAAAAAAAAGTAAACAAAATTGTTACAAATATAAAGTTTTATTTAAATGAACTAGAAAAATTTATTAATTAAATAAAGAATATTAAACAAAAATTTTTTTTCATAAAATTTTTGTACAACTTTTTTATTCTTTTTTAAAGAGTGTTTTTAGCTACCAAGTTTGATGAAAAAAACATCTTTTATAACAGTTTACTATTTTTGATATGCATTTTATTCACGATTTTTATCAGTCCGCATATTTAAGAAACTAATTTGCTAGAAATATGTGAAATTTTGTTAATTTTTTTTCTTATGTTTATTAGATTTCAAGTCTTTTCACTTTTAAAAATGTTTTTGCTATATTTGATTTTTTTTCTAAATGCTTATATAATAGAAAAATAAGAAAATAAATTGCTATTTATTTGTAAAATATATTATTTGATTAATAAATTTTGTAATGATGGGAGAAATTAAATAAAAATTAAATAACATGGTTTCTTGTATAAATTTATTTACCACATTTGATGGATGTCTGAAATTGTTTCTTTTATATTGCGCAATTTCCAACATTAATATGAATTACTAGTGAAAATAATGAACATAACAGTTGCAATGTTTGAAAAAGTCTATTTAAAAACTTAAAAAAAGTTGAAACAAAGTGAAAACAACCAGTTATTTTATATTTTTATATATTAATGACTTAAATATTAATGACTAAGTATTAATGACTTTTTATTTTTTTACACGAAAAACTTGTTAAAAATAAAAAATAAAAATTTTCTCTCTTTCCTGTGCATTAATAAAAACTGTAAAGTTTTGAAACAATTGAAAAAAAAACAATTGAAAAAAATTTTTAAAATTGTTCATCTTTCTAGCACAAATTATAAAGTATTTCCTTATTATACTGACCGAAAACTTATACTGAATAAAAAAAGTAGCAGAAAAGTTGTATATTAAAAAATGTTTTCATTTTTGTTATATTGTTATATTATTTTGTTATATATTTTCTTTTTTCCTCAACTTGTATCAATTTTAATAGTGGAAAATAACAAATGCCCAATAAAAAAATTAAAAAAAAACAAGCAGTAAAATATTTAGGTATATTATTTTTTTGACAAAATTTTTTTTTTAATATTTTTTTTAGTTTATCTTATTTAGATTTTCTATTTCATATAGTCTTCGTTTCCTTTCTTCAAGTATTGCTGTTTTACTCTCTCTAGTTTCTTATAGCTTTATTTTGCCACTAATTCTTAAAACGCTTACTATATAAAAATGTAGTCAAGTTGTGATCATGAATTAAATGCTTTAAAAGTCTATTTTATATTTGTTTTACTTTAAAACAAAGCTATTAGTATTGCTATAAATACAAGATATGTAAATCTAAAGATTATACTGACATTTTTGATAAACACAAGTTCTCCTAATTTAAACCTTAAATCCGAAAATACTTTTGTTTTATTTTATGTTGAATTAGTATGAAATAGTAAAAATACATTTGATTTCATAGTAAATGAAAATGAAATATATAAATAGAAATAAGAATAAAACAAAAGTGGTAATCTTTGTTTAATTACAAATTTATTTTGTCAAAAGTGTGTCGTTGAATTAATATATTTAATGCAGGACAAGCATTTTTATAAAAGGGGAAAAACCCAATCTATTTGTGTAAATCGTTTAAAAAACTAAACTTTATTATTTAAACCAGATACTTTTATAATGAAAAAAACTTGGCTGATTCATGGAGTTAATATTAACCTCACAGCCGGAAGTATAATGGCTAAACAACAAATATTTTTGTGAATATCTCAATAAATAAGTTGTTTTGGTAATTTTGATAAACTCAAAACTTATTTTCTAATGTTTATTTACAAAATAAGCATAACTTGTCTTGGCACTTGGGAATCCCTTTTAAAATTAGTTAAAAAAAGGTAACTTTAAACAATGAAATTTAAACAATTCTTTTTTTAGAACTTTAATCAAATAAATATTTAAATCAAAAAATATTTAAATCAAAACATAATAATATAACAAGTCTTTAAAAAAAAACATTATACAACAATAACAAATGAGAATTTTCTTACTTAGAGCTTTCAAGATTCCACCATGTCTATCTCCACAAAAATGTTCATCTTTAGCACCTTCTAGAGATAGTATTCTCTTTAAGATGTTGCAATTAACAAATGTGATTAGGATAGAAGCATTTCTTAGTAAATTCAACTAATTTTACAGTATTAAGCTGAACCCTGGTATCCGAGTCATTGATGAAATGAAGCATAAAAATTGTTGGTTAATGAAAGTTAAAAAACTGACAGGTAATCCCACATCCAATCACCTAGTCCATTGAACCTATCATTTCTATTTATAAAAAAAAGATTGCATTCAAAATTTCAGCTGAGAATATTGAGCAGTTTATGAGATATAACAATTTTAATATTGTTTTCCTAAAATGACCAAGTTTTTGTGACATTTAAAAATAAAAGTTGTTGTTTTTCTTTAAAAAAAAAAAAGGAATAACAATGGAAAAGTGTGAATTTTTTTTTCCAATACTTTTAGCTACTTAATCTTACATATCACCAAAAATTCAACTAGAAAAACAACAACATATAGAACTATAATTTAAAAGTTATATCATTTTTTTTAAGAAATTACTAAAAATATTTAAAAATACAGTAAAATAAACTAACTGTAATTTAAAAAGTTATTTTAAAATATAAAAGATTTTTTAAGGCATTGAAGTTATTATTTTGATTGTATTTGTAATAGTTCATGAGGGCTTTGGAGCCAAAGTCTAAAAATTGGCACCGGCTCCATTAGAGTTTTTAGCTCCAGCTCCAGAGCAGCTCCAGAGTGGCTCCGGAGCTGGAGCTAAAAACTCTAATTGATTCATCCTTCTAAAATATCAGGTTTGAGTGAAGAATGCAGATCGCTCAATACAAACTTAAAAGCAGAAAATAGCCTCTCTACACTTGCTTGTGACAACTCACGCTTCTTGTACTCTTTTTTGGGTATTCTTCAATTCCCTCAAAAGGTGAATTTACTTTTAAACATCCCATTTCTTGATTATCTTACAGTCATCCAAAAAATTTGTATTAAAAGTATTTTTATAAAAAAATAAAAATAAAAAAAGAAGTGTGACCAAAATTAATTTTGGTCACACTTCTTTTTTATCAAGCTCCTTTTCAAACTCACCCACTTTTCCATCGGAATTAGATTCACTTAAAACTGAAAAAAGTACTGTAGATAACAGCAGTATTTCTTATTTCTTGACTTTCTATTATATTCTTGGCAACTCTTTAATAAATTTTTTCTGCTATTGTTTTTAAGCTTTGTTTTGCTTGTATTATCTGGTTTTCTTCCAATAGTATTCTATATCTAGCATCAACATAAACTGCAGCTAGAAATATATCATTATCAAAAGATTTTTCTACTTGTTTCTGCATAGATTTTTAAATGTCTTCTGCAAATAGTCCTTGATTCTTCTCTAGGTCAGATGTCAGTTTCAATCATTCCTTTAGGAACTCTCCTGGAGTAATGTCGATTCCTTGAAGTTTAACTGTCACATCATGTGGCTTTTTAAACAGATCGCAAAGATGACTTGATTTATCTCATATTTTAGGGCATAGAAAGAATATCTGATCAACTGCAGCAAATTGCTTACATAGTGGATGCAAAAGTAATAATCTTTCAATTGTTTGGAATGTAGAACCACAGCGTGTCTCATCATCCAAAATTGAAACAACCTTGTATGAAATTGAAACAACCTTGTATGAAATTGAAACAACCTTGTCCTAGCTAAAAATATTGTATGAGAGTTTCTTAGTTTCTTTACAACATAATGGACTTTTGCCAAAAGTTGGGCAATGTATGTTTTTTTTAAATCATCCAAATAGCTAGCTGCAAAGTGTGAATAACACAGCGCATCAGCCTAATGTCAGTAGACAATTGTTGACACCATTCTGGGTTGATAAAGACTAGATTTTCTTCCTGAGCTCCTTTACTTTCTTCTTCATTTGTATCATGTAAAAATTCCACTTGCTCTTAATCATACAAAGCTTCATCTCAAAAATTTTCATCACCTTAATATTTGTTTAAAATTGTGATTGCTAAAATTTTTATTGTTTAAAATTGTGATATCTAGTCATATTGGCTGCATTGTCTACACTTGCACATACTATTTGATCATTGCTGATACCAAATCTATATAGAGTATCTTCCACCATTTATTTGATAGCAACAGGGTCGTGCTGTCCTTGTGTATCTATCAGTGCCAAAGTTTTTTTTTGCATAATAATATTGAATATTTATTTCCAAATAGTTATTTTGGTGTTGAGTGGCTGCATTTATTTTCACATAAATAAATTTCTGTTACAATATTTCCTTTATTTCAGCTTTCTTTTTTTCAGCAAATTCATTAATCAAATTGCATACAGAATTGTGTCCAGTACTGTATCCAAGAGTTTTACCTATTTGTCCTGTAACCAACTGAAATCCTTCATCCGCAAATGTTTTCAACAAAACTCCATTATTCACTACCATTTTAATAATTCTAATTTTAAATGTTCTAGCACTAACTTGATTTATTGTTCAACTTCTAGTGATAACAAAAGGATCTAAAGTAATCTGTTTAGTTTTTTTAGTATTGATATCTTGTGAATGTGATAAATTGATTTTGAAGATTTTCTTTTGGCCATAAGCCTCATTTCTGATTCAACAATTTTATATTATGATAGATGTGATTTTTCCGAATGCTGTTTCATATTGTAAACTTTTGGTTTTTTTATTTGCATGGCACATGAAATCACTTTATCATTTAACTTTTCTGTAATCTTACATGTAACCAGTTTTGTAGTTTTATCAATTAAAAAATACGCATCTAGAAACCTCTCAGGATTGTTTGAGTTTGAAGCTTCATTTTATAAAAAACTATGAAAATAAAGTTAAACATGTGATTTAACACATAGATAAAGTATTTTTTCGTTAAGGATTGTCCTTAAAGTACGTACATAAAGAATAATACATAAAGTATCCTCGAATGGAGGAGAGAGGTCAATTATGAAAGTAAGGAAACACTTAATTAAAAAGAATATCATAAAATGTTGAGTAGGTAGGTTGTAAGGGTAGGTACTTTTAGGAAGGTGGAGGGTACTCAAAAAAGTGTAAAGCAAAATGCAGGATTGGAGGGAGGGGGGGGGGGGAATCGAAAAAAAGCTTATCTACTTTATGGACGACCCATAACCAATCATTGACATTGTTTAGAAGTATTGTTTTAAAATAACTTATCTTACTCTTCAATAAGAACCACATGACATTACACAAAATAATTAGATAAAAATTCTTCTTGCTTTTTTTATAAACCATATGAGAAAATGCATTATTTAGAAATTATAAATATTTTAATGAGCGTAATTGTTTAAGTTTTAAAAAAAAATCTCATTATATAAAATAATAACTCGGAAATTTGATATTTCAAAATGGAAATTTGATATTTCAAAATATCAAAAAGGTGCAGGAAATATTTTAATTCCAGCTCTGGCACAGCTCCATGTAAAATCACCAGCTCTGGATAGCTCCGGCTCCAGTTCCAGAGCTGCTCCAAAGCCCTGTAGTTCACAATATTTTTGCTAGTTTACTTGTACTTTTTTCATTTCAGCTTTTTTTAGTCTTCTCTGTTTGAAAAGAATGCTAGATAAAATAATTAAAAAAAAAAAAACTGGTAAAAAAAAGCCATTTTTGTTGAACAAGTGAACAAAATAGTTTTATTGCGATTTAAAACAAAATGCTTTTATTTTTTGGCAAGTGCGTTTTTTATGTGTCAATGTTTTAGCAAGCGTGTGGGTGAGCAAAAAAAGACTTGAGCATGAAAGTGCTGGCTAAATGGAGAAGGCATGCGAAGAGAACATATATATATGCTCTCTTCACGTGTTCTACTTATTTGTCAGTTGGTGTAGCTGCACTCTTTGCCTGCTGTACTTGTTTATCAGTCAATTAAGCAGCACTTCTTGCATGTTTTACTTTTTTGTCAATCAATGTAGCAGCACTCCTTGCATAATCTATTTATTTGTCAGTTGATGTAGCAGCATTCTTTGCAGGTTTTACCTATTTGTCAGTCGATGTATGTAAACAATATAAAAATAAAAACATTCAGAATGTTTTTATTTTTAAAATAAAAGACTTCTGAATGTTTTTAAAAACATCTCAGTCTATTAATTTGCATTTTGGCTTTTTAAAAAATAAAATTTAATTTGTTTCCTAAATTAAATTTGATGGTTTATATATATATATATATATATATATATATATATATATATATATATATATATATATATATATATATATATATATATATATATATATATATATATATATAACTTTTTTAAATATTATTTTTTAAACATTATTGTTCTTTTTATTTTGTTTTATTTTATTTTGGTCGCTATCTATATTACTTTGTTTCTTTTACTAAGGCGTCACTCCAATGACTAGTTTTTAACTATACGAGTGACACAGAACCTAATTTTGTAAAATTGTAAATAACTTTGTATTTTTTTAAATTTTATGGTTTAATGAATAAATTTATATATATATATATATATATATATATATATATATATATATATATATATATATATATATATATATATATATATATATATATATATATATATATATATATATACATATATATCAGGGTGTTAGCCAGGAATAAAATTTATACAGCGTTTTCATAATATTGGGAATTTAGGTTGCTGTCGGCTGGTAAGTAAAAAAAAAAAAAAAAAAGGTTGCGCATAACAAAATTTTATAGGCAAATCTTGTTGCGCCAATACCTAGTACTAATAAAATATATATAAAATATAATGAAAATACAAAAAATTTATACTTTATAAATGCAAAATTTTAAAACAGATTAATTATCAACTTGTTTCTTTCTTAGCAATCGTGTCTTTTCTTTGCTAGAAAGAAAACAACAATGATCTTTTATTTGCAAATAAATAATTAATGATGCGATACTTTGATCTCCTTTACTTTAACTGCTTTAATTGGGTAACTCGCTTTTAATTAATAATAATTAAAAGAAATATTATTTAAGTAACATTTAATATGATAAAAAAAAAAAATTACATTTTTCAAAAAAGTTTCAAACGATTATTTAAGTATAGAATAAAAAATTTTTACAACAGAACTTTTTTAACAATTTTAACGTTTCTCTAGTTTTAACGTTTATGTTGCTTTTTAATAGCGAAAACTATTTTAAAAATAACGGCTGTCTTTAAAAACAATATACATTATAAAGAAAGTTTTAACAATTTATTTAAAATACTTAGAACCGTTTTTTTAACCTTTTTTATATTTTTTTATATTCATATTTTTGCAAGCTAATTTTATAATATAACTTTTATCAATAAATAATTTGTTAGTGTAAATTTTAAACGTCTTCATGCTTTTAAACTTTGCCTTAAACATCATCGGCGATAAGAAAAAATAATTATTTATATCATAAGGTTGATAGCTTTCAGATAAACTTGGCTCGCAATGAGCCTTTTAAACGAGAATTTCTCTACATACGAGCTTGTTTATTTAGGTAATGATTGGGTTTAAAGCGATAAGAAAACTAGGTGATCATGCAGAAAGTTTTGTCACCCAATAATATTTAATGCACAAGATAATGATTATTAAAACCATTAGCTCTAAAGCTTAGGACTTGTTGTGTGAACAAAAAGCTTGTATTTTGCATACAAATAAAAATTCAGTAAACTGCTACAAAGAAAAATTGTAAAAACACGGCCGGAATACAAGAAATTACCGTGAATATTCTGTGAAAAAACTACAAACATTAAATATTCACCAATTGTCTGTAAGCTCAAATAAAAAAATTAAATAAGATTTACGTTGTAAATTTTCAATTTACAACGCAATTCTCACATTTTGATTTTTACGTTTTAACTCGTCGACAAAGTACTCTAACAAATTGTCGTCAAAACACTACTTCAGACCTTCTGTTGCAATCATCATCAAACTTTCTAATGTGCTTTGGCTTAGCTGATTTCGAAGACGGTTTTTAACTATTTTTAATTTTGAAAAAAATCTTTCAACGCAAGCTACACTCAAAGGAAATATAAGAAGTAACTTAGTCAAAAACATACAATTAGCATAAACACTTATCAAGACAGGGTCATTATTAATCACTTTCCATAACTCTTGAGGCGTAAAATTGTTTCTTGACTTAATTAAATTTTTTACTATCTCTTGATCTTTTTCTTTCGATATACGTATATCGAAACTGTTTTCCCATTCTCGGCGTTTAGTAAATAACATAATTTTGAAACTTTCAAATTCGTTTTTTGTCTCGGTTTCTGAGATATCTGGAACTTGAATGTGTAATGCTCCAAATTTGTTACTGCTTTTTGATCTGCCATAGTGAGTTATGAGTTGCTCTAAGCTTTCTTTACCATAACTAGGCAGTTGGCTGAGTGTTTTAGGCAATTGTCTTGGGTCAAAAATTGAAAGCCATTGCCAAAATTCCATTTGCGCGAAAGTGTTTTTTAGTTCACTTTTAAAACTGTTGACAAAAGATCTAAAAATGTTTAACTCAAACTCACTTAGGTCAAAGTTTTTATTTTTTTTTATTCGGCTTGTGGCTGGTAACGAAAAAGTTATTTCATCAGTCACTGATTTTATTTCAATAAAATTTATTTCAGTGAAATACTTTCGTCGAGTACCCGAAATTAAATCATCTAAACAATGATTAACATGATTGACATAAGTTGGAATGTCGCTGAGACTAATTTCTACTTGTGAACTTTGCAGTGCTAGCACAAGTGGGCGAATCGCTTCAAACACATCTAAGAGCATTAATATTGTTGCAATGTTAGATTGTGAACTCGCTTGTATAGATAGCTCGAGTGCTTCTGCTTCTTTTCTTTCGGTATAGCATGTTGACAAAGCTTGTAAAATCAGTTTATAACCTTTGAACACAACTAAACAAGTTCGATCGTGTGCAGTCCAACGAGTTACACTTGGACACACTGGAACTATTGTTTCTAGTTCTCCATAGATTTCGGAGCATTCCTGCAGCAAATGCATGACTAGTGTGCGGTACTTAAAAAACTTCCATAGGTTAAGTAAAAAAGTATCTACCTCCATAATAGTAGGAAAATCCTTTAAAATATGTTTAAAACATAACGCAAGTTTATGACGTGTACACCCAACCCAAACACACAGTGGCACAGCATCCTCGATGTAGGCTTTTAAACCTCCTTTTATACCTGAATTGATGCTTGTTGTGTCCATACAAGCAAAGCGAGCATTTTTAAATGAGATATTATTAGCTCTAAAAAATTTTTGAATAACATCAAAAACATTTGGAGCTGATAGACTAGAACCGGTGAGTTTACTTAATGGAACTATTCCTATAAAATGTTCTTTTACGAAGCCGTTGTGTTCGAAAGTGGCATGTATAGTTAACTGTTCAATCGAAGTAATATCAGAAGTTTCATCCGAAAAAAAAGAAAAACTCCCACCATTTCTAAGTGACTGGAGTAAAGGATTTTTGACAAAATCAAAGATAATATTTATATACTTAGAAATATATTCCGGAGACATGTATGTTGCATTTGCTGGGCTAGACAAAATGTGTGCCTTAACTTCCTTACAACCACACGCAGCAATAAGTTCAATTATGTCTGAAAAATTATGAGTGTGTGCCCAGTTTTTCATGATTAACAAATGCGTGACTCGAAAGAAGGTTTTAATAATGAACCGAGAGTTACTTATTTTTAATGTTTCTTTTGCAAGGGTATTTTCACGCAGCATTTTAAAGATATTCGAATCTTGCTTAGTCATTTCATCAAAAGCTTGTTTATTTTTTAAAGCTATAGTATGCCGATGCGTATTTAAGTGATCGTTAGCACGCTCCGAGGGATGATCTGCAAATTTGCCAAAGTTTTCAATAAATGCATGATTACTTTTTTTTCCAGAGGCAAACGATATGCAAACTTTACAAAACCAACCTTGTTTTGATGACAAATAAAAAAAATTGGGAAATAACACCTCATACTTTTCTGTTGTTTTAAATCGTAGGTCTTCTATATTTTTGATTGGTATTTGTGCTGGCTTGACTTTCTTTTTTTTTCTTTTTCCAAGAACTAAAGTTAAAGGAACGGCATATACATTGTTTTCGCTTACTGCTGACGTAGACTGATGAGGACATTGGTATACTACTGGTGTAGTATGATGAGGACTTTCACTTACTGCTGGTGTTGACTGAGGAGGACTGTGGCTCACTACTGATGTAGACTGATAAGGACTTTCATTTACTGCTGATATAGACTGATGAGGACTTTTGCTTACTACGGATGTAGACTGATGAAGACTTTCACTTACTATTGATGTACATTGTTGACTATAGTTTTGCACACTTGTTTCTTTGTGTTTCTCAAATAACGTTACAATAGTTTTTGATTGAATTTTTTTATATTTCTTTTTAAAATAGTACTTTCCATTATTTGAAGGCATTTTGTTGTCGCTTTTATTTTATTGATTTGAATCTAAATTATTAATAGAACGCCAATTTCATTCCAAAATAATAAGGTCTTTGAAGCAAAACGTTTTTCAATAGAATAGAACTTTTTTTAAATAGAATGTTAGAAATTTAAAAATTTTTGTTGTTAAAAAGATTTTGTTGTTTTAGACAAATAGAGCGTCAATGCATTTTGAGTGAATTTTTTCTAATCAAATAGAAGTTCGGTCGAATAAAAAGTTAGTGATAAGAACTTTCACTACTTGGTGGTATTTTAGAATTAGTTCAATAAGCAACTACGGCCGAGGGAGATTGGTTGACCGCGCAAATAAATATTAGCGACATATTTCTTTTAGTTGTAACTTTAGCATGTGTAAATTAAAAAAAAATTGATTTTTGTATTTGTAAATTTTGTTTAACTAAATTAAACTTTTTTTTTTTTCGTTATTAAAACTTTTGATTTGAAAATTTAAAAAAAAAATTGTAAAAATTGCAAATAATTTTTAACATTAAAAGCACAAATGATTTATTAACTTAATTAATATTAAAACGCTTGCACTAAAATGCGTCTCAAGCAAATTTCGTTTACTAACAGTATTTTTAATTACCTTAATAAAAAACTTTTTTATCTTTTTTTTAAAAGTAATTTCAAAATGACATTTACCTCCACAAAAGTCATTTTTTGAATAATTACTATGTTATAATCTTTGTTACTTTTCTAACTAAAGTTAACAGCATTTGTTAGTTTAAAATTTTTTATTGTAAATAAAAAGTTTAAAATAAAAAAAGTGAATAAAAAAACTATGTAATAAGCGAAGTGAAAAAACTTAAGATCAACATCGTCAGTTAAAAAATAAAGTTTTATTTTATTTTTGAATGAATGACTGCTACGCTTTTTTTCTTGTAAAGAAAGTAATTGTTCTCGATCGACTAAATTATTTTCTTCGTTTTGAGTACCAAGTATTACAACGAGTCTTGTGTAACACCTTTAAATTTAGGCCTGTTAATAACCTTTTGGGAAATTTAAATAAAATTGGAAGCGCCGCGTTAAACGCGGTGCCATCAGGCTGGCTAACACCCTATATATTTATATATATATATATATAGATATATATATATATATATATATATATATATATATATATAAAGATATTTTTATATAAAGATTTGTATTTATATATATATATATATATATATATATATATATATTTTTATATATATATATATATATATATATATATATATATATATATTGAATAATTGAAATAACAATTGAAATAACTTGAGAACTATAAATGAAAATTGAATTTTTTTTTTATTGTTAATATTTTTATAAAATTTACATACTTTAAATTTTTTTTAAATGATTAGAACAGAAAAAATGAGGGTGGCAAAATCACCCCAATATTATCTAATTTGGGGGAATTTTGCCACCTATGTTATTTACAACATAAATTTTTTAATTTTTATTATAAACCTTAAAAACACATTTACAATCAGTTAAATAAAAGAAATCTAACAATATTCATTAAGTGGGGGCAGGACCATAATACCGAGAGGTATTGGGGTATGTCCCCCATCCACCTTTGTTACCTATTTTTTTATTTTTTAGAAATGTAGGATACTTTAAGAGATTTTTTAATGTACCAGCCATCATTTCTGGATATTGAGTTCTTCCTCCTAGTGTCGATTTGTTGATTTAATTAATTTGAATTAATTATAAGACCAACATGACCTAAGAAATTAATTTACCAAAACAAGAGGAAGGGAAATAGTATTAATTATCCAATCAAAGCATATTTCTATTTAATATAAATAGGTGGAAAAATTCCCCCATTTAGTATTAAGTTCTGTAATAACTTTGGAACCAATCAAAATTAGAAAAAAAAAAAACAATACAAAGATTCTTTGAAAAATGTCCAATGTTTTAGCCTTTTAAATGTTGAATGGAAATAAATAATTTGATTTTTATGAGAATTTTAACTTTCCAATTTTTTTATAAAATATTTTTGTCAATTAATTTTTTTATCAAGTTTTCACTAAAAAAAAATTTTTAAAGTGACGAAATTACCCCATTCTACTCTCTCTCTCTCTCTCTCTCTCTCTCTCTCTCTCTCTCTCTCTCTCTCTCTCTCTCTCTCTTTTCATATATATATATATATATATATATATATATATATATATATATATATATATATATATATATATATATATATATATACACACAGTGGTGTACACTGGATTTTTAGATGTTTGGGTTTTGACACTTACAGGCATTGTGCAAACTCCAAAACTTTTGCATGTTTATGCTTATATCAAAAAAGAATGTTTTGCAAAGAATTTGGGTGATTAGAGCTTGGGAACAAAAAAACCCTAATTTTGGGCCCACCCAGCCCTTAACGTGGGAGCAACAAGTTTATAAAATATTTTCTTTACTATTTTTATCTAAATTTATATTCATCGACAAGGGCTGGGTGGGCCCGAAAATTAGGGTTTTTTTGTTCCCAAGCTCTTAGATAGTTTAGGATAGATAGATTTTAGATAAATTGTAGGATAGTTTTACTAAAATGTTTATTCATATTTTAGTGAAGAAAATGTCTGGAAATTATGTCAACAAATAAAAGAATCAGAGGGAGTTGCAATACTGAAAGAATATTTTGTTGTATTTATTTCAAATAAAGATAGAAAGGTTTTTTTTTATGGTTTCATGTATAATTATAAAATATTTTAATTACTGTATTTATTTCAAATAAAGACAAAAAGGTTTTTTCCCTTTTTTTTTTTTTTTATGATGGGGGGGGGGGTTAAAGTTACTTCAATTTGTAAAACAATTTATTTACAGTGTTTATTTCAAATAAAGACAGATAAGTTTTTTTTTGTAGTTTTAAGTTAAATAATAAATTAATAAGTCAAATTATAAAATAATTTAAATTTCATTTTTTAGATACCACTGTGGATGCAAAAGCAAGGAAAAGATCCACTTACACCTGTTTTATGGGTATTTTTTTTTTGTCTTTACTACTTCTTGCTATAAATCATGCTAAGCCACTCTACTGCATTAGCATCATACTCTGAGACCAAAGTTTTTAGCATGTTGTATTTATATGTTAAACTTTTCAGCTTGTTATATTTGTTTAATACTATTTGACTAATGTAATGTTAAAATTAGTCATAATATATATTTTACTTATAAGGTTTTTACATTTCCTTTTTAAACAAGACAAGTTTATATATATATACAGGTCTTGTGATGAAATGGGGGCGATCGCGCCGCGCTCGTGAAACACGCCCCTAAATGGTATTTTTAAACCTTCTAGGTGCGATAAACAACGCTCGCTCAGCTTATAACAAGAGCATAAAATCACGCTCGTTCAAAAGTTTGTGATGGAAAAAATAATAAGCTTTTATATGGTTTTTTTTATAAAATATTTGTAATTAAATTTATTAGGTAATTATAAAACTTGTTGATTTAACAGTAAAACTCCGTCTTCCTTATATAGCCTTATACGAAGTACTTATATAAAATATAATTATTATGTCACTCGCTTTCTGCACGTTTCTGTTTTGCTCTTTTGTCAGCATTTTTCCGTTTTGCACTAACATAACGAATGAACAGTTTAAAGTCGTTACAGCTAATTTCAATAACGGAATGTTAACTATTTTAACCAAGTGCGCATGGAAACACAATGTGGATATAAAAATGTGCAAATGAAATTGGATTAGAAAATTAGGAAATAACTATAAGAAAGTTAAAGCTTCTGAATACTTTTGCTTTTGTAAAAACGTAAAGTAAGATTTATTTGATTTATTGTTAATAATACTCCACACATTGTTTACACATTTGCTTGATAATAAGGTTTATGTTAATATTAAATGTTAAATTATTTCAAAAATGCGTTAAAAAAACTAAACTAAGATAAAGTTAAAAAAAATGTTAATTTGAAAAAAAATGTAAATAAAAGAGAAAAAAATTATAAACTAAACATTTTTACACATTTTACTCATTACAAAAACTTAAGTAAAATAATCTTTTTTTGAGCAATGTTACAGCATTCTTTTTTTCTACAGAATTCTTTTTTTAATGGCGCAGTTAAAACTTATATAATATATACTGCTGACAACAGTTGAGGGGAACATCTGTTATTTAACTTACAACTAATGGTTTTGAAGAATTCCAAATTATTCTTGTGTTATAATCTACTAATTTTTTGACGATAAAAAAAAAGCGTTATTTAAATAAGAAATTATAAAAAAATATATTTAATAATTATTAATTAATTCACAAAAAACATTAATTATTAAAAAAATATCAAGTAATATAAAAACCATTAATCGTAAATATTAAGTTAACAGCGTTTTAAATACATATCAAAACAACAAAGGCAAAAAATTTTAGCCACGAATTTATTCTTCAATACTGTTATAAGAACTTATTAAGCACTTGCTTTTTTTTTTGGTTGTGTTTTTTTTACCATTAATAGTTTAAAAAAATAGTGATCTGGCGCAAATAAAAAACAAGAAGTTGGTAAGTATAAAAAACTACATTGTTGAAGTAGTATAAATGCACCTGTTGTAGTTACTACTTCAAACATTGACGAATGAAAGTCATATAACAAATAGAAAGTTTTTCATAAACACAGTCTTGTGCAATTTTCAAATTTTAAGATCGCTCTCGCGGCCCTGACCTCAAGCGCACATAATTGCGCTCGATGACAACATATTATAACTTTACGAGCGTGATATAACATGCTTGGCGATTTTCTTCGCAACAAGCCCTGTGTGTATATATATATATATATATATATATATATATATATATATATATATATATATATATATATATATATATATATATATATATATATATATATACATGGATATTTATGTATATACATGGATATTTATATATATACATATATATATATATATATATATATATATATATATATATATGGATATTTATATATATACATGGATATTTATATATATACATATATATATATATATATATACATATATATATATATATATATATATATACATGGATATTTATGTATATACATGGATATTTATATATATACATATATATATATATATATATATATATATATATATATATATTATATATATATATATATATATATATATATATATATATATATGTAGATTTATATATGTACATGTATATATATATATATGTACATTAGAGATATGACAATTTTTAAAGATCCTATCCCCATGCTATTTTTTGTGGAGTTTTAATGCAAAGATCAAGAAAAATCCAATGGCAAGTGTCAACATTAAAAAATTGTCACCCCCTTATTCAAATTTATAAAAATATATACAATTATACATTGTACAAAATGGTTTTTTTTAATCAGAAATACAAACATACAGGTTTTAGTGTTCATTTGTCAAAAAAATTTAATGTTAATTTTTTCAATGCTTTTGCACAATGGAAGTAAATCCTGCAGAACTTTAATTGCACGTTCAGCGCAAATGTTTGACCTTTGAGTTGGGATTGGAGTGGGCTCAACTGACCAAAAAGTCCTTAAAGTCTTTATTGCCTTTGAGTGATCTTTGCAAACGGCTGCCAAATTATTGTAGTTATCCTGATTATAAACCTGACCAGAAAACCAGATGTCACTCCACGTGCCACTAATAAAGTCACATGATGACTGACCTTCGGCTGACTGTCGAAATTCTGGAAGTAAAATATAAGCTAGCAAAGCATAGATTGCTCGGCTATTCCATCTTGCATTGCTTATATTTGGCAAAGTTCTGAAATTTACTTAAGGGAAGCATCCTGTTTTCTTAAACTGTCTGTAACAAGTGATCAAGTGATGAAGGAAAGCCATATCATCTCTCCAAACAATTTCTTCTTCCTTCAGAGCATCTCCAGAATTGTCAAAAGATGCTTTCAGTTGCTGGTACTCTTCTGTTATTCTGCTAATGAACCAATAATTGAGATTAGGCGAGGTTGTTGCTGCTTCAAAATAACCATTCATCACATATTATAGTAATGTATCAAGAACATGATGCTGGCATCCAATATAGAGAGGTTTGTCTAATCCAAGCTTAACAAAATGCTTCTGTAGTAGTGTGACTGCCCCAACAGATTTTCCTGTATTTGCAGAGCTTGTATCAGAAATTATTAACTTAATTGCAGGCCATAGCGTATATTCATCAAGCACAGTTTTTATTCCATTGAATATTGTTTCCCCTTTTCCATTGATCAGTGCAAGAACTGCTAGTTTAACTTCTCTATTTTCATTTTTTAGAACTACAAACTGGTACTCTGTATTTTTTATGTGCTTCCCATCAAAGTGTAAGCTCCAGTTTTCGTTTCTAAGAGTTTCAATAAAATGTTCTTTTAATTTTTCTCCTGCTTTCATTGTAGCTTTGTAAACACCACTTTGACTTGGAGTTGGAATAGAAATTCCATCTTTTGCAAGAGTTTTGCAGACTGAGTGTGCCTTTCTTGAACTCAGTTTTGCTTTTGTCACCAAATTTATTGCATAATCAGTTTTTTGTCTTTTACATGTTGTTGGAGCCTCTGAATCTTGAGAACCACTGTCAGAATCTTGTTTTTCTTCTTCAGTGCTAAAATGTTCTTCATCTTCACTGCTTAAATTATCCTTAGTATCTTGACTTTTTGCTTAATCAACTTTAGTTTTCTAGATGAACTCCTTGTGTATCTTCAATTGTGGTGCAGTAGCCAGCTCTACCATTTGTTGGCATCTGAAGATTATAGAAGGCTTTATCACAACCATTCTCCATTTTTATCAGTTACGTTGAACAAGTTGGTAAAGTCGTGCGTTCCTGGTTTTCTGCTGTCTTTTTCATACTTGTTTAGTACATTCTCGATTTTTCTTTCCACTGTAGATTTGCCTTTTTGAATTGGAAGATTCAGTTTTTTTCCATAAGATTTTTACTTCTTTGACCACTATCACAACTCTCTCCTGTCTACTTTTCACATTTGCAGCCAAACACTTAAATCTGTCCAGGATATGCTGTTCTGTTGACATTTTGTTCATTTGATCAAGACTGTCAACAATCTTTGCATACTTTCTTGAATTCTTGGCTGTTTCAAACCTCACCAAATTTGATTTTCATAGTTCCTTATTCAAATCTGAAGGAAGACTATTTTTAGACATCTTGACTATAGTCTTGTTGAATTATAATTTGAGTGTAAATTTAATTATCTACAAATAAACAAATCTTATGAGTTTAGGTTATCAAAAGAAGTTTATAAAATATCAAAAGTCAGGTGATGATAACAAATATAATATATAATATGAAAGATTATGTAATAAGAATGCATACATTTAGCAAAATCACACCAGCAATAAACTGAAGCTGTGATACCTTAAACTGTACTGTATCTAACAATAGATACACTATGAGTCATAAAAAAACATGCCACTGAACTTATTGTAATAACTTTGCTCATTGTGAACCGATTTTAAAAATGGTGTCTTCTTCAAGTAGAGAACCAGAACAATACTTGACTAATATAAAATATTACTTTTTAAATTCTTTTTTATTGTCTCAACCTAGAATTTTTAAACTAATTTTAACTTCTATATAAGAAATCACACAATTTTTCTGTTGTTGAAGTTTGGAGTGTTCGTGTGCAGTCAGTTTTTAGAATTGGGTCACCATCAGACGAATGTTTTTTTTTGCGATTCAATTCTTAACAAAACCTGAAATTTTGTTAGGCATCAGACCAAATTTGACAAAGTTATGGTAGAAAGTTCAGTGGCATGTTTTTTTATGACTCATAGTGTAGATGGGAGAAAACAGTTTTCAGCTTAGGGAGGTGAAGATTTAACACTTTCAAATGGTATTTCCAGTTTTAAAATGTAATTTCTCCACTCATAGTGGCATGGGAAACCAAAAATTGCCAAAAAAAAATTTTAGTCATACCTTTAATGTACATGTATATATATATATATATATATATATATATATATATATATATATATATATATATATATATATATATATAGATCTATAGTTTGTTGTCTTTCGGAAGAGCGGAAGGAAAAAAGTGATTCTTACGCCAACAAATATGTCACTTTTAATTACTTTTGACTTTTGTCCAACATTTGCGTGTTGGACAAAAGTAAAAACCATTAATTTAATTACAAATAAATCGTTTTTAAAAAAAACCACAAAAACGCAAATTTAATTGACCAGAATGTTTTAAAAACATTCTGAATGTTTTTAACAATATAAACAATGTTTTTATTTTTTTTAATAAAATGTTTTTATTTTTAATTTTTTTAATAAAATGTTTTTATTTTTTTTTACTGTAAATCATGCGCGGAGTGTTGCTACATTGACTATCTTATAGCTTGACTTGCAAGGGAGTGCTGCTACAATGACTGACAAATAGCCTGACTCGCAAGGGAGTGCTGCTACATCGACTGACAAATAGCCTGACCCGCAAGGAGTCCTGCTACATCTACTATCTTTTAGCCTGACCCGCAAGGGAGTGTTGCTACATCGACTGAGGGTTTGAAATAAAAAATAAATAAATAAAAAAATTCTGGTCTTGCATTTGAGTTTTTACTTTTTGTCAACAAAATATGGAAAAAACTTTTGGACAACATCTACGGGTTGTATATTTTTAAATATATATATATTTATATATACATATATATATATATATATATATATATATATATAAATATATATATATATATACACATGTATAAATATATATATATGTACATGTATAAATATATATAAATGTACATGTATGAATATATATGTATATATATATATATTTATATATATATATATATATATATATATATATATATATATATATATATATATATATATATATATATATATATATATACATGTATAAATATATATATATGTACATGTATAAATAAATATAAATGTACATTTATAAATATATATGTATATATATATATATATATATTTATTTATTTATATATATATGTACATGTAATAATATATATTTTTATATATATATATTTATTTATATATATATATTTATTTATATATATATATATATATGTACATATATAAATATATATATATTTATATATATATATATATATATATATATATATATATATATATATATATATATATATATATATATATATGTACATGTATAAATATATATATATATTTATATATATATATATACATAAATACATATCTTTTCATTCTAATCCAACTTTTCTTTTCTTCCACTATTCCTCACATAGTTAAGTATTGGTATTTTATTTTTTATTTTTTTTTCATTTTAAAATTTTATGAAATTTCGAAAAATAGTTTAAAGTGAATCTCTTTGGTTATTTAAGAAGTTTTTTTTTTAAATCATTGAGTGTACTTTGGATTATAATAATGTCATTTCAGGATTATCATGTTATACTTACACAAAAACCAAAAATTGGGCCTCCAAAGGTGTTTGATTTGGACTCAGTATTATCGTTCCCATGCCCATTAGATATGTACCTTGCACAAGCTATACGATCTGAACACAATATAAAGAAAGAATACCACAGGTTATTTTCTTTAATAAATATAAACTGTTTATTTTAGCGTTATTTTATTTTTTTAATTTTATAAAGTAAAAAATATTTTGTAAAATATGTTTAAAGTTTTTTAGTGTTTTGTCATTTTATCATCTTCTTTGTATTGTAAATCAAATGGAAGTTTAAAATTTTAAAGTTCTGTTAATTTTTAATTTTAAATTAAGATATATTTAACCATTTAAAAAAATAAAAGTTTTTATTTCAATTTTATTTTAAATTTATAATAATAGTTAGATTTTAGATATGATTTTTTTTAAATAGAAAATTCAGGATAATTGGAGCTGATGATTTCCTTAGTAAATTTGCATCAGATAGATCTCATATGTTAAAACCAAATGGTGAATATATAAAACCACCACCAGATTATCCTCCAATCAGAACTGCAGGTAACTTTTTCTAATATATGTGTGTGTATAAAAAATAAAATGAATAAGATAAAAAAAATTTTTACTTCTACAGTAATTTTAACAGCGTGTTAAGTGAAGGTTGTTTTTTTCTTCGATATGGAGACATTAGTTAGTTTAAATAAAAAGATGTGACTTAACAACAAGTCACATGAGATTGTGAGATCGATGGAACAAGTGATAATGACTTGAGTAGTGATCATAGTTGTTTTGAGTTTTACAAAAGAAAAAGAAAATTTTACAACAATGGGACAGAGGCTCAACCTTAGGAGCTAAAGCAGGTCCAGCAACATATACTATGTTTTTTTGGACATAGTGTAGAGAAGAGATTATAAGAAGAACCAGCTTAAATATGACCACAGTATGGTTTCTCTCACTTTCTTATTCTTTAGAAGTATTCTAATCTTACGCTCTTCCCCTCCTCATGCTCTAAAATGTCAAATTACACAAACAATTTATGGCCTCCTAAAAAGTAAAAAACAGATATTTTATAGATGGATAAAATCTTTTTGAATGTTTTTTTTAGATGTTTTTTAAAATATATTAAAAAAATTTTTTTTGTTGCTTTTTTTCAATTTTAAAAAAAAATATTTTTTTAACACTAAATTTTAAAAAACTTAATATTATTTAAAAGTTTTATTATTTTTAACTTTCTATGAAATTTCGCTTCATTTGAGATTTTGAGTTTGAGTTTTTCAGTTCTTTGTGTCCTTGAACGTTGGGTTGTTTGAACTTTGTGAGATAATCCACGTTTAAGTGCACCAAAGCTTGCTATTGAGGTAAAAAAACAATTTGGAAAAAATGTGAATTCAGAAACAATCCATAGAGTTTTAAGAAAAAACGACTTACATGGTACAATGGCTAGGAGGAAAGGGTTCGTAAACAAGCAAAATAAAAAATCGACTCAAGTTTGCCAATGATTACAAAAACAAAGATTTTAACTTCTGGAAGAATGTTTTATTCACTGATGAAAGTAAATTTAACATCTTTGGTTCTGATGGTCAAAAAAATGTATGGCATAGAGCAAATGAAGAGATGGAACCTCAACATTTAAGACCAACCGTAAAACATGGTTGTGGTCATGTAATGGTTTGGGGTTGTTGCTCAGCTAATGGGGTGTGCAATTTACATTTTATCTAGGGCAATATGGACAAAATAATGTACTAAAATATTTTAAAAGAAAACTTAAAAACCAGTGTCAAAAAATTGGGCATAAAAGATAATTTTTGTGTTTTACCAGGACAATGATTCCAAACATACAAAAGTGAAAGTGGTTATTGTACAATTGACCTAAAGTGATGAAAACTCTGTCACAGTCTGCGGATATAAATATTATTAAAAATTTATGGCATAAACTAAACATAGAAATTCATAAACATACCATAAATAATACAAATGTATAATATAATTAAAGCATGCATTGCTGGAAGAATGAAATAAAATAGCCACAGAATATACAAACAAATTATTGGAATCAATTCCTAATAGACTAGAATTAGTAATTAAGTCCAAAATCCTACATGTTATTGATTTTATTTATGATTTCTTTTTGTATTTTTTTGATTGCATCATTTTCGCTGTGATTTAGTTTATATTTGTTTAATAAAAAGTAGCTTTTGTTTAGTTTATATTTGTTTAATAAAAAATAATATAATTGTATATAATAATAATAGTAATAATAATAATGTATATATATATACACATATATACGTATATATATGTGTGTGTATATATATATATATAAATGTACATATATATATATATATATATATATATATATATATATATATATATATATATATATATATATATATATATATATATACAGTATATATTTATATATACAGTATATGCATATATATATATATATGTATATATATACAGTATATATTTATATATACAGTATATGCATATATATATATGTATATATATACAGTATATATTTATATATACAGTATATGTATATATATATATATATATATATATATATATATATATATATATATATATATATATATATATATATATATATATATATATATATATATATATATATATATGAAATGAGAATAATTCCCTCTGGCCACAAAAGCCAAAAAAGGAAAAGTACTCCTATGTGAAACTATACTCCCTCTGTTTACAAATATATCATATGTTTTGTTTTGCATCAGCTACTTCAGTTTAAAATGCCGTCAAAAGAAGATGTACTACGTGAGCGCATTGTACAGTTCTATCAAATGCACAAAAATCTCGGAAAAAAGTTTACTGTGAATCATTTTAAAACTGAAAATGTTCCAGTTTCAACTATTTACCGTACTTTGGCATCCTTAACAACCAATCGTAAAAGTGGTAGTGGTAGACCTGTTAAAATAATGAACAAGAAGGGACTTTGCTTGCTTCACGGTGCTTTCAACAACTATGATTCATTAAGTCAATAAGGTGCTACAAAAAAGTTCAAGGGTACACAGCCTTATATCTGCAAATCGTTGAAAAAACAATGAATAGTTTGAAAAAAAAAAAAAACAAGAGCACCAGAATACACTGAGCAACAAATATCAACTGTGAAATCTCAATGCCGCTGGATGACCCGAAATTACTCTGGAAATTGTTTTGTTTTGGATTACAAAAGTTACTTCTTGCTCTCCAAAACGTAAGTTCCAGGAAATGATCAATATTATGCAGATAAAAGTTCTACAACACCTACAAAAGTAAAATACAAGTATAAACATAAGTTTGAGCAAAAAGTGATGCTGTACATTGCCATAACTAAGAGGGGAATTTCTAAGCCATTGTTTAAGCCAAGTGGTTCGGCTATTAATCAAGAAGCATATTAAAATCAATGTTTGAAGAAAAGATTGATTCCATTTCTTCAAAAATATCATTCAGATGGCAATTACTTGATTTGGCCGGATAAAGCATCATTGCATTATGCCAAAAAAACACAAGTCTTCTTGGAAAGCCAAAACATCTCATATGTACCAAAAAACCGCAATCCAACAAACTTGCCTCAGTATCGCCCAATTAAAGATTTCTTTAGATATTTGAATTTGTTAGTATACAAAAACAACTGAAGAGCTTAGAGTTGCAAACAATTGATTACCCAAATCAAAAGATGTATTCGTCAAATTGATATAAATGCTGTACAATGCTCCTGTTCCAACATTATGACAAAACTGCGTCGCACTGCTGATGATGGACCATATTCAAAAGTTTATTAATTTTCTTGAAGATAAGTGATTTAACTTCAATTAAAATAAATATAATTTTCATTTTCTAAAGATTTGTTTTTATTATAGCCCGATATAAAAATTTTCATTTTTTAGTCATCACCCATTATATTCTTCTGTTGAGTCTTATCTCTTGCAAAGTTCATCAGACCTACTTGCTCTTTGTGAAACTAATTTGAGTTTGGCTGTCATCCTGTGATCTTACTGTTGCTTGTTGTCTTCTTTTAATTCATAAAGACACCAATAGTCATATGCTTGGCCTGGGTATTTACATTCATAAGAATTTACCCATTTGTCAGGAAACTAGGTTTGAATCCACTGACTATTCCTTTATGTGCTTTTGTTTAGCACCACTTCACTCTATTGCCTTTCTCTTTGTTCTATATCGCTCTTCTTCATCTCAAAGGTGCACTCTTTTTTGATGTTATTTGTGATCAGGTTGACCAAGCCCTCTCTCTTTACCATCAGCCAATATCACTGTTGTTGGTGACTTTAATGCTCATCACACTGAATTGCTTGGTTCTAGTTTTAGTAACTCCAAAGGCGTTAAGGTCCACAACTTTTGCTTTTCTCAATCTTTAACTCAAATAGTCAACTTTCCAACTCGTTTTTCAGGCAACCGAAATTATTTACCTTCTCTCTCGACTTATGTCTTGTTTCTGATCCTATTTAGTGCTCAGTTTCTTCACATTCACCCTTAGGTGCTGATCACGGTTTGATCTCTCTAAAACTATTATCTCATTCTTCTTCATCATCTGAATCCCCTTATCATTGTACTTCTTAGAACTATCTTAAAGCTGGCTGGGACTCTTTCCATGATTTTCTTCATGACGGCCCTTGGGTAGAATTCTTCTGTCTTCCTGCTGGCAAATGTGCTTCTTACATAACTTCTTGAATTCAGGCTGGCATGGAATCTTTTATCCCTCTCAATGATTCCAGGTTAAGCCTCACTTTTCTCCATGGTTTTCCTCACAGTGTGCTGCCGCAATTTCCAATTGAAACCTTTACTTCCATATCAATTAGCAAAACAATTCTCCAGAAAACCGACATCTGTTTACTATTGCTAAAAACCATTGTAAAAAGGTTTGTCTAATGCCAAAGCCCGCTATTCTCAGGTCATGAAATCTAGTATTTCATCTCAAAAATTAGGCTCTCATGACTTCTGGAGAATCTTTAACAGTATCAATAATGAGGGTAAATCTGTTATTCCACCTCTCTTGTATGGTAAAAATTTTTCACCTCACCTAAAGACAAAGCTGAATTGTTTGCTAAGAACTTTTCATCAATATCTTTTATATTTTTCATCAATATCATCAGTGGCATGGTGGCTCTAAAAAGCCCATGCAGGATTTTTATTAAAAGGCCTATATATGCGGTATTTTACCATATATGCTTGATGTAAAGGCCCATACGAAAAAAAAGATGTATATATATATATATATATATATATATATATTATATATATATATATATATATATATATATATATATATATATATATAATAACTGACCTAATTTTAATAAATCATCAATACAAACTAGCAAGTTGAGATAACACTTGTAATTATTAATATAGTTTGTAATGCATTTGTAATTAGTAATATTTGTAATTTTTAATATTGTAATTGGTAATTATTAATAATGTAATTATTAATTATTGTATTTGTGATTTGTAATTATTAATATTGTTTGTAATACTTCAAAATAAAAAATGGTAACAATACGATGCAGCGACCAAATATGATTAGTATTTTATTGTTTGAAGAACATAGCCTAACACAAAATCAAAAATCAAAGATTTCAATTTTTCTATTACTATATAATGATATATATTTTATTGTATAATAATATAAATTTTATTAAAATTATATATAATTTTTTTTTTTTAATAAATATTGAAAATCTTCATAAGTTAGAAATTCTTTTTATAGATAGTTTATGCTTTTGTTTATTCGGTGTTTCAACTTTTTTTAACATTTTTGCATTAACTCACAACAGCAAAAATGCCGCTCTAAAAATGGTGCTGTTATTGACATAATTTAAACATAAAAGTTTTTATAACGTAGTTTCATTTAGCAGCTACTTAATTGAAAGTATTTCATATTTTTTCCAAAAATGTTATTTTCTTGCTTTTTCATTTCAAAAATTAAACAAAATTAAAATAATGAAAATAAAAAAAATTAAAGCTATGGAGTCTATATAATTTATTTTAAACTTACCTATAATTATTAGTAATAAAAATGTGTCGTAAATAAGTAAATTGTTAAAGTGTAATATGAAATTGTATTTGAAAATATTTGCGGTATTCCCGCACCTCAATTAAAATAAATTCATTTTTTGCACAGCCATCATCCTTTTTTTAATCTGTCTGAGCATAGGATATTACGGAGTGGTTTGTTTATTTACATACAATAATATAAACTGTATAAAAATAAAAAACTTTATTTATTATAAAACAAGTTTATATCTGTTTCGAAGTGCTACAAAAATGCAAAGCATTAGTTCGATACTTATTTGTATAAAACTTAATTTAAAATTTAACACCAAAACATTTTTCTTAAATGAATTAAAACGCAATACAATTACTATAGAGTAATTGTATTGCGTATTAATTCATTTAAAAAAATATTTTGGGGTTAACTTTTAAATTAAAGTCCAACAATAATAATATAGGGGTCTGCAGACTTTTTTAAATTTATTTTGTCAACATTGTGATCGTTAAAAACCGTTTATGGGTTCATAATTTTTCTTATGAAAAAAATATCATAATACGTCTTAAAATATCTACTTTGTTTTCAAAGCAATATTACTATTATGCAAAATACTAATATAATTGCACTCAAAGTTGAAGACTTAAAATCTAGGGATTAATAAAATTTAATTTGTGCAAACATAAATATTGTAAATAATTGTGGAATTTCTTTAAAATGTTGAAAAAATTAAAATTTGCCAAAAGGCCCATATTTAGATAAAAAAGTGAAAAGCCCATGCGGGAATCCCGCATAACCTCTGGGGCCACCACACCTCTAAATATAATACTTTTCATCTCTTGATTCCACTGGTTGCGTTCTACCTGATATAGCTGACAAACAGGTTGATCCATTGCTTGACATTTGTATAATTCCATCTTTTATATCTAAAGTGATTTCCTTAGACTCTTCTACAGCTTGTGGTCTCGACAACATATCTGTTATAGTCTTACGGAAATGTTCTCTGGAGCTGTCATCTATACATTCAAAACTATTTAACAAATGCTTATCAGAGTCTTGTTTTTTGGCATGCTAGAAAGCAGCATCTGTTATCCCTATTTTCAACAATTCTGGAGTGCAATCTGACTCATCTAACTACCGCCCCATTAGTCTTCTTCATATCATAAGCAAGGTTTTTGAATCTTTAATTAACAAACACTTAATCTCTCATCTTAAATCTAATAACTTACTTCCTGATAATCAGTATGAGTTTTGATCTTCTCATTCTACAGCTAATTTGCTAACAGTAATAACCGATAGGTTTTATCGTGCACGAGATAGAGGTGGAGAAGTTAAGGCTATCGCTCTTGACATTTCTAAAGCTTTTGATAAAGTTTGGCATGCTGGTCTTCTCTATAAGCTTTCTTCTTATGGTGTATCAAGAAACACCTTAATTATTATAATTATTATCGAATCCTTCTTTGCCAATCGTAGTATAAAAGTCGTCCTTGATGAACAACTCTTCTTCATATCCTGTAGTTTCAGGGGTTTCTCAAGGTTCTATCCTTGGCCCTATACTCTTTTGAATTTACATTAACGATCTTCCGGACATTCTCACATCTAAGGTGGCATTGTTCCCTGATAATACTACCTTTTATTCTTGTCTTGATAAGAAGCCTACACACTCTAATTGCTTGGAGGGGGCATTTGAGCTTGAAAAAGATCTTATTTCTGCTACAGCATGGGGCTTACAGTGGCTGGTGAACTTTAATTTAGATAAAACTCAATTTTTTTCAGCCAATTGTTATCGCAATAATTTAGATCTTTCTTTATTTATGAACGCTAATATATTTGATTAGTCATCTGCCCTTTATTTTCTAGGAATATCGTTATCGCAATAATTTAGATCTTCCTATATTTCTGAACGGTGATGTACTCGATGAGTCATCTACCCTTCATGTTCTAGGATTAACTCTTACTTACGATCTTTCTTGGAAACCATATATCAAATCCATTGCAAAATTAGCATCTGCTAATGTTGCATCTCTTTATCGTGCTTGACATTTTCTTACTCCAGATTCTATTCTTTATCTCAATAAATCTCAAATCTGTCCTTGTATAGAATACTGTTGCCATATCTGGGAGAAAAAAATATATATATATTTTTAATGGACACCAACAAAATTAGTTTTGAAAGTATTGACTTCTCTGGGTGATAATTATTCTTAAAATTGATGTCTTTGTGCCGACCTTTTGCAATTAGCCTCTAAATAAAATAAAAACTTTGCGGGTCACCAAAATGTTTGATTTATAATTAGTTTTTAAAACAAAATTTACTTCATCTTATTACTTAATACTTCACCTTATTACTTCAGCCAATAGGATCATAATTTATAATTTCAAATTTCATTAAAATACTTTTTGGTGCTCTGGGGCCGTATTTTCATCTCTCTGTTAAGCTTAATATGAAGCGTTAGTCAAAAATTTCTTTTAAATTATATTAGTAAAAAATTTATTTAAAATTTTAATTTTTTAAACATAAATGTTTTATTTTGGTATAAGTTTTATTTTAACGAATTTATATAAGTTTTCTTCGTTTCTTTACTTAGAAATAGTGTAATGAAAATTCAGACAAAAGCTCCGTTTAGCATAACGGAGAGATGAGAATACGGCCCCAGAAGATATATAAAATTTTGACCGCTTTCCCCTATTTTTAAAACGTTTTACAATTTTAAAAAAATTGTCAAAAAATAGGTGCAGTTTTTATTTTGTTTTCTATAGTTTTTATCTTATGTCTGGAAACAGTGCTTTCAAAAAACCTGAAATTAAATAACATTAATTGAAACCACTAAAATTTAACATTGTCTATTTAATGTATTGCGTCTATTCTAAATCGCAAAAAGAGTTTTTCGAAAAGCTTTACAAGATTTCTTACAATAAACTTTTAATACTATTAGTTTTAGTAGTACAATACACTATTCTTTACAATAAACTTTCAAGTTTCTTTACAATAAACACAGTAAATTAGTAAATATAATATTTATGCAATATTTAATGTTTGTATTTTAGATATAAAAATGAAAATGAAACGATTTACTTTACTAATCTTTTAAATAACAAAGAAGACTTTTAAATAACAAAGAAGACTATAAATTAATTAAAAATTTTTAGATTTAATTTTATTATATTTTATAACATAATTTTTACCATTAAATAGATATTTAGTAAGTTATGTAAATTTTAAATAAATTTTTTGTCTTAAAATGTCGCTGGCGATAAGAAAAAACCGAGTAAAACCTATAGCTAAAAATCGATAGCTTGTGCTTGTCAAGTGCATTTTAAGCATTTATTAATTTTTAAGCTCATTTTTTCGACCAAGGCCATTTTCATGTTTTCATGAACACAATATTTTTCTTTTTTTTTTTTTTGCATTTGAAACTACAGTTAAGTACGTATGTCGACTGACAGAAGCAGTACTTGAAAGAAAATGCAGGTTTATTGAAGGGTATAGGGTTGTGATGGTCAGGGTTAGGGCTATATTTTAATATTTCTCTACGTATTTAACTTTGTACATAAATAAATCATAAATAGAAACACATTTTTATTAAAATATTAAATTTTTTAATGTAAAAATATTTAATGATATATAAATATGTATTTTCTTCTTTAGATGAATCGATGAATCTTGATGAATATATAGACATGACACCTCATTTTGGCGAAGGTCGAGTAAAAGACTTAAAAGGTTTTGTCAAGTATTACGGAATTAATTTTCCTGTTACCTGAATACGTCGAATATCATTTAGATTTCAAAGCTTATACTTATGAAAGTCAATTATCCTTCATGAACTTCATGCTTCTAAACTACTTCTGTTCTTGAAATTATTTTGTTTGCTTATAATTTTTTACGTTACTGTTAGAATAGAAAGTTTAAGTAAATATGTAGGCGAATGTCATAAATTAATTGATATAAGTTATTCAATATATGTTATACTATACACAATTTTTTAATATTATATTTGATATTGATATTAAATGTATCAATAAAAAAAGTTATTTATTTCTTATTTGTTTATTACAAATATTTTAATAAAGTTCAGTAGTTGTTAATTCTTTCAAATTGATTTAAAATGGAATGCAATATACACATTACAGATGCAGGATAGGAAATAATGTGGGCATTGTGTTAACCTTCCCCATCCTCTCTCCCCTATTCCAACCCCCCTCCTCTACACATACTCACTACACCTTTACAAATAATCGTAACCAAGACTGTTGTAATTGAGAAATTGCATTATGTAATTTAGAAACACAACATGTAATTAAGAAGACTATATATATGTAATCGAGAATGCATAAATTGTAATTGTAAATGCACAATGTAAAGTTATACGTTATTATAAAATGTCTTCTCGCACATAAATTTTAATAAGCTAAAAATTTCAAAGTTTCTTACATTTTGAATCAGGGCCGGGGCTATAGTTCTCTTAGCCTCCACCTTAATATAGCACTGAATATAGCGTCAGCGTAACTGAAAATAGCGTCAGCATAACTACAATCGCTATTTACCTCAAAAGCAGACAAAAAAAGTTCAAAAAGTTAAGAAGCCTTCAAAAATAAACATTATTGAAAAAAATTAAAAGACTTGAATATGTCAGGAACATCAACGAAAATATTCTAATACTTGCTGTACTGTTCAGGGTTTGATCGGTGTTCGATTTCTGATGACTGACAACTTTTTGAGCAGCTATAGCGAAGTGGTTAGCGCGCTAACCACTTCGCTACTCGCCTCAGAAGCTATAGATCCGTAGTATAATGCCACCTCTGGGCATTTTTTATAACATGAATAAGGAAGAAGGCGCGAACTTACTTTCAAATGCTCTTTCATGGTGCTCTGCAATAAGACAGTAACGTCTTTTTGGGGCACCTAAAATTAAAAAAAAAATTCATATTGCAACTTTTTCAACAACAAGTGTCGTCATGATAGAAACTCGCAGATAAGTTGTTGGCTAATTATTGCCATTGAGTTACATCCGGGAATCGTTTAGAGGGTTTGGTCATTTTAGCAGGCATGTTCCTTGTCGCGCTTGTTTGGAAAGGGTGTTTGAAAATGTATTAGCTTAGCTGTTGCCTTTTAAAACTCTATAGTCAAATGCTAAACCTGGGGGAAACAATCTGTAATCGTATTCCATTTGTATTAGATGCTACCATTGTGAAACATCAATGAGATATTTAGACAGTATTGCTACTTCGACAAAAAAGTACAATTATGAGGGTGGTTATGCGCTTGCTGCGTAACATACAACCATACATTACTCAACAATTTTAAATATAGAACACGTGAAGTAAATGTTTAGCTGAACTTTTGTTTTATTTGATAATAAAATTAATCTAAATTTTGAGGAGGCTGATTAAGGAGTACAATAATATTTTTCAATACTTAACTCTAATGGTGAGTTTTAATGACACTGTTTAGGTTTAATTTACACCGTACATTTTTTTGGTAGATAAGTTATTATTTTTATTTATTATTTATCTAAATTATTAATTAATCTAAAATAAGAATAATAGTTCCAATTGACATTCGATGGGATTTTGATCACTGCAATAATGCAAAAAATCTTTTTTTATGAATTATTTATTCACACTAACACATTTAGACCGCTTATCTAATAAATGCTTTTAAAGGTGCCTCCTGCTATTAAATTTGCTATTAAAATGCTATTAAAGTAACCTCCTGGATTTAGGCAGGAATGGAAGCTTTTATTCCTCTCGTTGGTTTCAAGTCAAGCCTCATTTTACTCCATAGTTTTTACCTTTACGTGCAGCTGTTATATCTAATGGTAATCATTCTTTTCATCCTTTTCAAAAGAATATTTCTCTTGAGAAAAGCGGCTATTTATTGTTAAAAGAAATCGATGTAAAAAGATGCTGTCTAATGCTAAGCTCCATTATTCTCAGTTCACTAATCCTGGTTCTTGTCTCAGAAGTTAGGCTCTAGAGATTTTCAAAAATCTTCAATTGCATCATTAACAAGGGTGTACAACGTTCCTGGCATAGTCTAAAAAAAATTGTTCTCCAGAACTCTCTTCAATTCTCTCTAAATTATTTAACAAGTGCTTGACTGAGTCTCGTTTTCCTGCCTGCTGGAAAATGGCATCTTGTGTTCCATTTTTTAAAATCTCCAGAGAATATTCAGACCCTCCAATTATCGTCCGATCAGTCTTCTTTCTGTTTTTAGCAAAGTTTTTGAGTCTTTAAAAAAAACTTTCTCACATCCTACCTTGAGTCAAATAACTTACTACTAGACAATCAATACAGTTTTCGACCCTCTCACTCTAGGGCTGACTTGCTAACTGCTGTGACTGAAAGATTTTATCGTGCATTAGGTAGAGGCGGATAAGATAGAGTTCTTGCTTTTGACATATCTAAAGCTTTCGACAAAGTTTGGTATGCTGGTCTTCTCCTCATACTGGCTTATGGTGTTTTGGAAAAATTTTCCAAAGTATTTAGAAAAATTTTCAAAAGTATTTGAAAAAATTTTCCAAAGTATTTGGAAAAATATTTCAAAGTACTTGGAAAAATTTTCAAAATACACCAAATTGTTTTTTTCTAACCGCTTTATTAAAGTCATCCTCGAAGGCCAACACTCTTCTTCATTTCCAATAACCTCTGGGGTACCTCAAGGTTCTATGCATGGTCCGATTTTGTTTCTTATCTTCATCAACGATCTTACTGAAACCTTACATCAACACACTTACACCTTACACACTAAAGTAGCTCTTTTTGCTGATGACTCAATTTTAACTCCTGTCTTGACAAAAAGTCTTCTCTTTTCAACTGCTTAGAACAGGCAGCCAATCTTGAACCTGATCTCACTCCTGTAACAGATTGGGGCTTGTAATTGCTTATGAATTCTAACTCCAATAAAATTCAACTATTTTCTGCAAACAACTATTGCAGTACTGTCGACATTCCTATATTAATAAATGGCAACCTTCTAAATGAGTCCTCTTCTTTACGTCTTCTTAGATTATCATTCACTATTAAACTTTCATAGAAACCATCAATTTCTAAAATAATTATCTTTATTGTGCTTGCCAGTTTCTTACTCCTGATTCCGTTCTCTACCTCTACAACCTCTTATTCGTCCCTGTATCGAATGATATAGTAATATTTGGGCTGGTTCTTCAAATGACGTTCTTTCTCTTCTAGTCAAAGTCCAAAAACGCATTTTAAACGTAGTTGGACTCGCTTTATCTGCCAAACTTAAGCAACTTTCCGATCGTCGTAAAGTTGCATCTCTTTTTTGTCTCTACAAATACTAACATGGTTGCTGCTCAAAGGAGCTATAACCTAATGTTCTATCAAAAAAATTCATTCTCGTTTTACTCGTTATTCAGCACGTATTTGACTCTCATTCGTTTACTGTATCTGTCCTTGCATGCTCTGAAAACCTTTGTTCGTCTAGTTTTTTCCCCGCACTTTAACCCTTTGAAACTCTCTCTCATCTTTATGTTTTCCTGACTCATACAACCTACAACTTTTCAAGTCCTATGTTAACCGTTTCCTTGCCCTGCAACTCTATTCTTATTTTTCCTAGTAAATTCCAACTTAATAGTGGTTGCTTGCAGCCATGTTGGAAGTGAAACAGAATACATTAATTTAAAAAAAAAAAGGCGGATCTCGGCTAAAATTTTTTTTTTAAACATTTTCGCTTCCAACAAGGCTGCAAACAACCACTAATTAAAGTTGAAAGTTACTGGAAAAGAAAAGATGAAGATTGTAGAGCAAGATAACGATTGAAGGACGACTTAAAAGATTGCAAATTATATGAATCAGGAAAGCAAGATGAAGGAAGCATATTCCAAAGAGCTGATGTTCGAGGAAAAAATTAGACGAAGAGTTTTTGGAGCACTTAGGAACAGTCACAGAAAAAGAATGAGACTTGACTGAATGACGAGTAACACGAGAATGAATTTTAGTAGATGGCACAAGAGGCATAACTCTTTAGAGCAGTGCCCATTATAGTAATTGTCGAAAAGAAAAAGAGAAGCAACATTACGACAATGTGATAATGGTTGGAGGTTGGCTGCAAGAGCAGGTTCAACTATGTTTACAATGCGTTTTTACACCTTGTCTAAAAGAGAAAGGGCATCATTAGAAGATCTGCCCCAGATATGACAACAGTATTCCATACAAGGCCAGATTTGAGATTTATAGAGATAGAGAATAGAATCCGAAGTAAGAAAGTGTCGAGCTCAATAAAGAAATGCAACCTTAGCAGATGCTAATTTTGTAACAGATTTGATATATGGTCTCCAAGAAAGATCGGAAGTAAGAGTTAATCCTAGAACATGAAGGGTAGATGATTCATTGAGTACATCACCGTTTAGAAATATAGGAAGATCTAAATTATTGCGATAACGATTGGCTGAAAAAAATTGAGTTGAAAATTGTATTGAAGTTCACCAACCACTGTGAGCCCCATGATGTAGCAGAAGTGAGATCTTTTTCAAGCTCAAATGCCCCCTCCAAGCAATCAGAGAGTGTTGGTTTCTTATCACGACAAGAATAAATGGTAGTATCATCAGCGAACAATGCCACCTTAGATGTGAGAATATCTGAAAGATCATTAATGTAAATTAAAAAGAGTATAAGGCCAAGGATAGAACCTTGAGGAACCCCTAAAGTTACAGAATAAGAAGAAGAGTGCTGTCCGTCGAGGACAACTTTTATGCTACGATTGGAAAGGAAGGATTCAATAATCTTAAAGATGTTGCCATTTACACCATAAGAAGAAAGCTTATGGAGAAGACCAGCATACCAAATTTTATCATAAGCTTTTGAAATGTCAAGAGCGATGGCCTTAACCTCTCCACCTTTATCTAATGCACGATAAAAACTATCAGATATTACTGTTAGCAAATCAGCTGTAGAACGAGAAGATCGAAATCCATACTGATGGTCAGAAAGTAAGTTATTAGATTCAAGATGAGAAATTAAGTGTTTGTTAATAGCAGATTCAAAAACTTTGCTTATGAAGACTAATGGGACGGTAGTAAGACGAATCTGATCGCTCTTCAGAATTTTTGAACATAGGGATAACAGATGACTCTTTCCAGCAGGCTGGAAAACAAGACCTGATTAACACTTTTGAATAGTTTTGAGAGTATAGACGACAGCTCCGGAGAATACTTCTGCAAGATAACAATAGGTATGTTGTCCGGGCCACAAACTATATAAGAGTCTAGGCAGGAAATCACTTTAGATTCAGAAGCTGTAGTGATACTAATGTCAAGCAATGAATCAACCTGTTTGTTGGCAATATCGGGTAGAACGCAATTAGTGGAATCAAGAGATGATATTGATGAAAAGTTTTTAGCAAACAATTCAGCTTTGTCTTTAGGTGAGGTGACAAAGTTTGAACCATACAAGAGAGATGAAATTAAAGATTTGCCCTTATTATTAATACTATTAAAGATTCTCCAGAAGTTGCGAGAGCGTAATTTTTGAGATAAGATACAAGATTTCATTACCTGAGAAAGCGGGCTTTAGCGTTAGATAAAACCTTTTTACAATTGTTTCTAGCAGTAATAAACAGACGTCTGTTTTCTGGAGAATTGTTTTGCTGATAGATATGGAAGTAACGGTTTTGATAGGCAATCTCAGCAGCACAGTGTGAGGAAAACCATGGAAAAGAGTGAGGCTTGACCTGAAATCATTGAGAGGGAACAAAAGATTCCATGCCATCCTGAATCCATGCCAGCCATGATTCCATGCCAGCCTGAAAGTTACAAAGTAATCTAAGACTGCAATATTAAAAATTGTGTAGTCTTTATAAAGTTCAATTATATTTTATGTTTCTTAATTACATCTTTCGTTTCTTAATTACAACTTTTATCCTTTCAATTACCTCTTGAAATGGTCTTGTTTTACAACAGCCTGGTTTTGGTTACTGTAGGTTTTTTTAGGTGTGCTATATACATTAAATTTAGCATGAATGCTAAACAATTTTTAACCTTTATTTCCGTTGTAAACTTGATTTTAAAATTTTATACTCTTGTGCTCGTAGCGATAAATTCCCAGATTTTACAGCCATCAAAGCGGCTTTAATTGTATGAGCATCAGGCTTTTACCGGTTAGTCACTCGTTTCTCCTTTCTTGGCACCTGAAAAAATATTACACATATTACTATCTTCATTATTAAATTTTTTTTTTAATTGCATTAAAATCCAGATTAAGATTAATAATAATGAAAATAAAAAAACGATGATTTTATAAACTTTAAAAATGGGATTAAAAAACAATCAAACTTATAAGATTAAATAAAATAGCACCACAATGAAACTTTAAACTTTGAAGATTAAATTTAAAAAGGGTTAGATTGAAGACCTAAAAAAATAATTTAAACTGAATTTATAATATGCTAAAAAATATTTGTCAATAAAAGAATACTAAGATAAAAGATGTTTTTAATAATCAGGGTAAAATTTCAAGAAATAAAAATTTTATTACTAATTTTTTTTTCTATGAAAAATAACACAGTAACATAAAGAAAAGATTGAAATTTTTCATAAACATAAACAGAATTTTTCTGTTCACAAAAATTTTTTTTTGCTTTTTTACAAAAAATTAATTATAAAAGTTAAAATATAGTAAATTAAAAAAGTGATAAAGTTGAACAGTGTCCCATTTCACCCTAAGTCTGCTGTTCCAAATCACCCCATCACTAGTGTGAGAAAACCTTTATTTTAAACAGTTCTCTTAACCACATGCTAGTCGTATTTTTTTAGTAATTAAATTAGATATTTGTGATTAATTAAAAACTATAAACATAAAAACATATTCAAACATAAATATTTAATATTAATGATGTCTTCAAAATCCAGGAAACTTGTTAGATTTTTACATATTCACAAATAGTTTGAAAAAAAGAGTACTTCTGAAACTCAAAAAACACAATAATATGAAGTAGTTGTTATAAACTTATCACAGATATAAATAAATTTTGTGTTTATAAATTTTCTGACGAGATACTGCCATGTACTATCTCACTCCGTGTCCGATTTCACCCCGTTCTCCTCTACTCCTCCGAAAAAAAAAGAAGAGAAAACTACGCTTTATAACGCTTTTGGTAACTGAAACATTTTTAGTACCTGTTACCAGAGTTGTTAGTCCTTGGCCTTGCCTTATGGCCGAAAATTAGGGCTTTAGCCTGGGTCTTGGCCTTGAAACTATTGACCTTGGACTTGGCCTTGGCCTTGAACATATTAGTCTTGAACGTTTTGGCCTTGGTCTTCCACCTTTTCTTAATAATATCAGAGCTTTCTTTTGTGTTTGCATTTAAAATGTTGAAGAGTTATTTTTGTTTACTTGAAAGTTTTAGAATTTAATTTTGTGTTTTATATCACGGTTTAAATTGCCATTTTTGACTAGCTATTTTAAAACAATAACAATAAAAAGCTTTGATCTGACGCCTCATAACATTTTTACGATCTAAAACCTCTAATGCTCTCTGACTCCCTGGTCCATTGGTTGAGTTTTGGAGGTTGTGTTGGATGGTAAAAATACAAACTTAATTGCTATAAGGTTGTCAAGATTAGGATGAATAAGACATTTTTCTTTGATTGTCAGAACTGTCTTGTATTGTGAAGATGCTATGTTAAAACTTCTACATGACTACGTCGCAATGGGTTCGATTATATCTTAATAACATTATTTCGTTTGTTATACTTTGATAACGTTCCAACGATGTTACGTTTTGAAATACATTGGAATGCATCAATCGCAAAAAAACTTCGAATAGCTGACTGGGATTTTGTCAAGAGAAGTAAAAATCATTTTCTAATAATTGAAATTTCGAATAATTGCAGGTTTAATTAACTGATGGATATTTGCATGAGTTTGTTAAGGAAAATTCACGGGGAAGGAAGATTGCTTCAAATATGTGGAAAATTCAAATAAGTGGCAGTTCGAATAATCGGGATTTTACAGTAGTTTAATCATCCTTTCTTGATAGTTTGGTCACTGAACTATCCAAAGATTTGAACAACACCAGAAACCGCTTTGAGATCTGCTAAAAATAGTCACTAAAAATATACACTTCAAATTTAAAAGCTATTTACCAAAAAAAAAAGCTTTTTTTCAAGTTATAAAAAAAAATCATGTTTTACAAACAAAATAGTTTTGACAAACTATCTTGAACGAATAAATCACTAGAATTAAATCAAAAAGAGTTTTCGTTAAAAAAACCAATACGAAACAAAATTCAAATAAAACAATATTCAAAAGTTAGAAATTTAAGAAGTATTTTTGTGTCCCTGCAACGTCAGCTCCTGTCAAGCGTATCTTTTGTCAGAGTGGATTAATAATGCGCCTTCATAGAGCTCGTATGTCTGATTCGTTGCTTGAAACTTTGATGGTTCTTAAATGTAACAAAGACTTATAAGCTATATAGTGTGATAGTTAATGCTTTTGAAATTTATTGCTAATAACCAATATCAACATATTTTGAATTTAAATATGATAATATTAGTTGTAAGCATTAAAATGATAATATTACTTGTAAGCATTAAATACAAAAATAAAAACAAAGAACTAATAGTTTTATTTTTTTATTTTTATGTATTTTTGTTTTTGACTTTCATATCATATCCAAATATATAATTTCTTACTGACTCCGTCGAACTCTGCGCTTAACCTTAGTATAATTTCACAGCATGTGTTTTTATTGTCACACCACTTGCTACCTACAGTTTTGTTAACAATTGGCCTAAACGTAAGGCCAAAATTTTCACAAACTTTTTCTAAGCCTTGGGATTAGGAAATATTTGCGTAGACCTTGACCTTGAATCTCTTGGCCTTGGCCTTGGTCTTAAAACTCTTGGCTATGACTATGTACTTGGCCTTGAAACTTTTGGCCTTGGCCTTGCTATATTTGGCCTTGTTAACAACTCTGCCTGTTTCCAGCCAAAGCCACCATTATCTAAAGTACATTATTGATCATATTTCTCACTTGTGTTGAAAGCATGCACTAAAACATTTTAGGCTTTTATAAAATAACACAGGTCTGGTTGCCACGAACTCTTATAATACACCTTATACTTAATGACAACGCATATTAAACAAATATGCATATATTTTTCATAACTTGTTTAGAAAAATGCCTAATTATATAAAATATTGTTCACTGATTAGAGTAGAACGGTAAGCAGAGTAGCTCCCCAATCCTGGATTCATGCCTGTACAATATACATACAATATAAATGCATTACAAGTGCAACGACTAAGTCTTTTTTAGAATTAAGGTAAAAATATTTTTTGTTTGTATTTTTACGCTATTTAACATATGCACCGGAATGTATCCATATCAAGGAATGTATCCATATCAAAACTTTTATTATTGGTCTTCAGGATACTGAATAATGAAGCTTCAAAGTTAAGTATGCCATCATAGGCGCCTTTCCCCTACTTGTAGTGGCAATTTACACTGTAATTAAAGGTTATTTCCATTAGACATTAAATATATATATATATATATGTATATATATATATATATATATATATATATATATATATATATATATATATATATATATACTATATATATATATATATATATATATATATATATATATATATATATATATATATATATATATATATATATATATATATATATATATATATATATATATATATATATTCTAATCATGCAAAGTATAAGCCTATCTGATGTTTTGTTAACGCCAAATGTTTCTCTAAAAATAGTTAAAGTTATGTTCAACTATTTTTTCGTAACTTAGGCTAATTTGGTTTATTATTTTTAGTTAATTAATTTTTATTAAAAGTTCCTTTTATAATTATTTACAATTCAGAAATCATTTTAGTTAGTCACCTTTGGTGAAATATCTCAACCTCACAATACATTTAGAGCACTACTTAAGCTTGATATTAAAAATACAAAAAAACAGATTATAAAAATTTTAAAAAAGAAAATTGGTGGAGGTAAATTTTATAGTACATTTTATCGGATTACTACAAAAATCTCTGCTAAAAGAACTTTAAAATAAAAGAGCAGATAACTGTATAAAAATGTAAAAGATTAAAAATCATAATCTTATAAAACTTAATAATATATCAAGATGTTTGATCTTGTGTCAATGTGTCAGAATACACGCCAAGATACATGTTTGACCTGGTGCACTAAACCTATGATGTCAATAAACCTATGATGACCCTGTTAATCACTACTTAAAGGATAATTAAGAATACAGCTATAAATACTGGAAATAATGGCAAAAAAATGTGCTGATCTCAGAAGGGTTTTATATTATAAAATATTTACTCGTGATATCTGTATGAAACAATCATAAAAGCTTTTAAAACTATTTTACGTATTGATCAACTATTTATGAACTTAGTCAAAAAAAAACTAATTTCTGTATCGATCAACTCTGTATCGATTTTCAAACTTAATAAAAAAAAACTTTTTTATGTACCAATCAACTATTTTTAAACTTAATCAAAAAAAAACTATTCTATGTATCAATCAACCATTTTTGAACTCAGTCAAAAAAAAAAATGCTACTTTATGTACCGATCAACCATTTTTGAAATTTGTTAAAAAAACTTTTTTTTTTTTTTAAAGTTATCTACGAAATTT
>NC_088928.1:61047500-61067500 GCF_038396675.1 Hydra vulgaris
GCTGTTGGCAACTCTTTTCCAGATCCCAAATATTGGCATAGACAAGAACCATTTTTCCATCTTGTTCCAGTAGCCATTTTAATTTTAATATTATTTTTTATCTAGTAATTTTTAAAATTAGAAAGATATGAATATATATTATAAATATATATATTATATATATATATATATATATATATATATATATATATATATATATATATATATATATATATATATATATATATATATATATAACTTGCATAACAAATATTAAAGCAAAATACTTTTGAATAAAGTTTTATGTGTAGCCATTCATCAAATAAAATGTATAAGTTAAATTACATACAAAACTTTGCAAAAATACTAATTTTTAAGTATTTTGTAAACCAAAATTTCTGAAACAGTATAACAGTATATTGAAATTAACCCTGAAAATATGAAGATATCAAAAATTAATGGCAATTTTCAATGCAGTTCCTTGGTAGCTTAAACTCATTTAAATTCAAATTTTTTGATAGTTCTGAATTTAATATGTTAAACCTCACCCTTTTCTTAAAAATGCCACTGATAAGTATGAATTTTCAAATTCTGACCATAGTATAACACACCCTAATAATCAGTGGCATAGGAAGGTTTTTAAATGCATGAAATAACCAGCTCTTAAACAAAAAGAATACTCCAAATTTTTTTATGTTCTTATGTATGATGAAAAGATTGTTCACAAAAAAAAATTACTGTGATAGGAGAATGGGAACTAGAAACCCTAAAATCATAGCCCCCCTACCCTAAACATGAGGGCAATTAGTTGAATTATTTATTTTTTCATAAATATAAACTAATTATGTATTCATCCACAGATTTCAAATTTTATGTTTAAATTATTCAGTGTTCAGTTTTTATGACCATGTCAAGTTTGTAGCCCCCTCAAATTGAGGGGAGGGTTATTCTTTACATGGTCATAAAAACTGATCACTGAATAAGTTAAGCATAAAATTTGAAATCTGCGGATGAATACATAGCTAGTTTATGTTTATGAAAAAATAAATAATTCAACTCATTGCCCTCACGTTTAGGTGAGAGGGGAGGGGCTAAGATTTTAGGGTTTCTTGTTCCCATTTTCTTTTTACAGTAATTTTTTTTGTGAAGAGTATGTATAGATATAATTAAATATATGTATATGTATATATATATATATATATATATATATATATATATATATATATATATATATATATATATATATATATATATATATATATATATACATATACATATATATATATATATATATATATATATATATATATATATATATATATATATATATATATATATATATATATATATATATATACATACATATATATATATATATATATATATATATATATATATATATGTATGTTATATATATATATATACTAGCATGAGTTACCCGGCGTTGCCCGGGCCAATATTTAAACTGGCTTACCTGATATCTGTACACAAAAATAGGCCCAAAAATGGGCCCAAAAAATGGTCCCCTCTGACCCCCGGGGTCAGGGGGCCCATGACCCCTCTGATCCCTGGGGTCATGACCCCTCTGACCCCCGGGGTCATGACCCCTCGGGGTCATGACCTCTGATCCCCCAGGGTCATGACCTCTGATCCCCCGGGGTCATGACCTCTGATCCCCGGGGTCATAACCCCTCTGACCCCTCTGATCCCCGGGGTCAGGGGGCCCATTTTTGGGCCCCCTTGACTCCGGGGATCGGGGTACGGGGTCAAAACCCAGCTAAGAACCTTCTCCCCCTCGAGGACTACCCCCATGCCAAATTTCATCGAGATCAATCCGGCGGTTTGGATTTCTATAGAGAACAAACAAACAAACACACACACAAACACACAATGCCCTTTATATATATAGCTGGAGTTACCCGGCGTTGCCCGGGCCAATATTTAAACTGGCTTACCTGATATCTGTACACAAAAATGGGCCCAAAAATGGGCCTAAAAAATGGTCCCAAAAAATGGTCCCCCCTGACCCTGGGGTCAGAGGGGCCCATTTTAGGGCCTCCTTGACCCCGGGGATCGGGGTACGGGGTCAAAACCCAGCTAAGAACCTTCTCCCCCTCGAGGACTACCCCCATGCCAAATTTCATCGAGATCGGTCCGGCGGTTTGGATTTCTATAGAGAACAAACAAACAAACAAACACACACACACACATTGCCCTTTATATATATAGTAGATAGTAGATAGTAGATAGTAGAGTATATATATATATATATATATATATATATATATATATATATATATATATATATATATATATATATATATATACACACACACACGTAGTATAAATTTTTGTAACCACGCGAATACCATCTTTAATAGGTTAGTTATAAAATCTTTCATTAGTTTTTTGGGAAAATTTGATTTCATATCCTGATTCAGATTCACACATTATATGTCTGTTTTATCTGTTTATAATGCTTTTTTGAAATATGAAATTAATGATCGCCCAGTTTCTATCAACTTATATGTTATTAGTGCCATCTTCATCATCTTCAATCTCTTTATGTTTTGTCATTGAGATCATGGTTTAAGATCTTTTTAATTTGAAAGACTTGAATCTGACTCTGAAAGTTTTTTATTTCTCATCTTCTATCAATAGTTTTTTGGATAATAGTAAAGAAACTGGTCCAGCAATATTTAGAAGAGTTAGATTCATCACAATTTGTTATTGAAATTGATGTAGTACTACCCATTCACATTATATGTTGATATTCTCTATTTAAAATATCTGTGGTTTAATTTGCTATCACTATTTGTTGTTGTTAGAGGTGTACAAATAGAGATTCTAGAAAATTAGTTTTAGGCAAGGTTGTTGCAGCAGGAGTAGTTACTACCAGTAAATTTCCTCTGTTGGTGATGTATGAGCTTAAGAACTCATAAGAAAGAAGCAGTAAAAATATCAGGATTAAATGGATATACTTCAGTAATAAATTTTTTTTTGTAATTTTACCACATTTTTTAAGGTTGTAGTTTTTAGGACATAGGGGTGCAATAGTCAAAACATGAATTCTGCTATCTTTACAAAAATTTATTAATTCAACTGTTTGATGATTATCAAAAGCAATAGTACTAGGAGAATCTTTTCTACATCCTTGTATTTCTGCATGATTTGTAAAGGATTTCAAGAGCAATAAAAAATTTGGACCAGTCACTAGGATGGGGAGCTCATGTACCTAGTGATTTACCATCTTCCATCTAATGCTACCAGTTTTTGCAGGATAATACCATAAATGATGGTAAGAGATTTCTCAAAAGCATTTATGACTACACACACAGTAACAGACTGTATGTGCTTCATTGAAGCCACTTTTTAAACTTGTTTGACAGCTTTGCAAGCTATTTTTTTTAAACTTGTTTGACAGCTTTGCAAGCTTTTTTTGTTTTGAAATTAGTAATACCTGTCTCAACTAAATTCTAAATATATTGTTCTGGAACAAAATTGCACCGATTTAATAAAAATTTTAAATTCACAAAAAAGAATTTCATATTCAGTCCAAAATTTTTATTGTTTTCACATGCATATTTATATGGAAATTATCTTTTTATTTTTTGGACCAATGTGTGATAAAGTTTACCTGCCATTTTCAAGTAGCCTACTATTTTTTTTTTCTTCTTTATTAGAAAATACTCATGACTGTCTATAATTTCAAATGCATTAAATTTCACCTGTAGAATTTTTTATTTTTTTTACATACCTTTAGTGAATTATGATTGACATTTTGCAAGCATTAGCAGTTCTATAAACACTTTTACCTTTTAAAATGCCATTCACATGTAATTTCATCACCAAAATTATTGACTGCTATCTATTATATCTATATAAGGGTGCAATTTCCTAATATTTTGTATGCGTTTTTATTCCTAAAATGTGCATTTAAATTTCTTAAAAAAAGTAGAAAAGAGGAAGGATAATTAAAAAAATGTATCCAAATTGCTGAATGTGCTGTAAAACGAATGGATGAACTTCATGCAAAATCAAGAAAAATTGAATTTTTAAATCCGAAGTTCATAGGAAAAAATATTTTTTAAATATTTTTTGTATATTTTGTACAGATTACTAACTGTTCTGTTTCTTATTTGTTAATAAAAGTTGCTTAGTTATTATATGTATCTTTATATATATATAAATTGCCAAAAAACTATAAAGTTATATATATATATATATATATATATATATATATATATATATATATATATATATATATAAATTAGTAAAAAACACTTACCTAACTTTTTTCTTCAACTTGAAGTTTCACCATTGCTGGTTCATCAGGAAGAGTTCTCTTCCTGATGATCCAGCAATGGTGAAACTTCGAGTTGAAGAAAAAAGTTAGATAAGTGTTTTTTACTAATTTATTATTTTTCTGTTCTTGAGCACTCTATTTGTAAAATACACTAACATAATTTATGAACTATAAAGTTATACATATGTATATATAGCTATAAAGTTAATGAATTTATTTATAGGTTCTTTATTTATGGATTTTGAAATGGATCTTTCAGCATGTGAGATATTTAAACATATTGGTGTTTTGGTTGTTGAGGGTAGACTTCCAGAAAATAAGTGTGGAAGAAAAGCAGGAGTTCATTCATGGCCATTATCCAGAAATTCTTTTAAAGAATGTTGTACTAATGATTTATCTAAGCAAGCCAATCAAGTATTTATTCTCTTTTAATTATTTTTCTTATGACTAAAATTTTTTTAATCTTTGCATTAATAAATAGTTGATTCAAATCATTGTTATCATATACTTTTAAAGCTTTGCAGTTTAGTGGAAAAAACAAGAGACAAAATTGATTTAGCTTTTAATAAGAAACAAATCGTTAACATAGATGTTATATGTAATCAAGATGAGACATTTATTGAACGATTATCTATAGCAAATTCTAAATCTTTAAATGATTATTGTTTATTGGAGCAGTGGAAAATAGAGATTATGAGAAAGAGGTTTTATGTTTTTTAAATTTTAGTTTATTTTTGTTATTTTTATTATTATTATTATTCTATTATTGTTATTATTATTACTATTATTGTTATTGTTTATTTTGTTAATATAATAATAATTATTATTGTTTTTATTGTTATTATTTTTATTATTGTTATTATTATTATTATATTATTATTACTAATATTATTATTATCATTACAAGGCTTATGGTTAGAAATTTTGCCAGTGGAAACAATTTTAAAATTTATGTCAAATATATATTATTATATATTTATTAAATACTATTTGTTATTTTGTCAAACTGTTATTGCCTAAGCAGTTACATCCCCTAAACGTGATTTAACTTAAAACATGAGAGCAACAAGTTTATATTCATTGTAAAATTTTAAATTTTATAGAATAATCTTTCAGCGTTCAAAAATAATGACCATTTAAATTTTGAATATCCCTAAACAGTTAACTCTAATATTTATAATTGAGAAATGAGCAAAGTGATTAGAAAAGTTTTTCACTGTTTTATTCAAAAAAACTTATCTTATATATTTAAGAACAATCTTTTAATAAAATACATAAAATTTTATATTTTGCTTTTAACTCTCAATAAATCTTCGCTGTACACCTGTTTTAGCATATTATTTTGAATTGGCCAAAACAAATCAGTTTTTTAGCAACTCGCTAAAAAGTTGAAATTTACTTTTTTCTTGAAAAAATCTTCATTTTTTCCCTAGTGGGTCTTTCCTTTACAAATGAAAATTGCAATTAAAAAGAGCTAACACATGGAAATATCATTTTTGTTAAAAAACCTTCATTTATTTTAGGCAATTCAAAATAATATGAAAAGATAATAATTTTTCTTAGAAAAAATGTAAAAAGTTTTTATTTTTTTTTGTGAGTGATTCAGATACTTTTATTAAATGAAATAATTGTCTTTTGTATTTTGTCTGCCTCTATTATATGGTTATAATTTATATTACACTTTCTATTTAATCAATTTTAACATTTAAAACAAAAACCATTATAGCGTTTTGGCTTTTAATGATCTCAAACTTTTGAGACTATTAAACAATTTAAGCAAAAGGAAATAGTTATTTTGCTAAAACTGTTATGATCGCTATACTTACTATTTAGACTTTTAAGGAAATGTTAACATTTCTTGTTATTAATTCATATTCATTTTATTCAAAAAAATAAAATTATATCAAAAAAATTCATCAAAATTTAATTAACTGATTAAATATTTTTTTCTGATTTTAAAAACAGGAAAAAATTATGCATTTATTTCGCTAATCAAAAATATTCAGTATTTTTTTGATTCTGTATTTTTACCTATTCAATAATATTTTTGCACTTTTTTTTATACTTTAAATTAAAGGTTGTTATAGTCTCAAAACTATTTTTATTCCAATAATCAAAAACATTTAGATGCTATCTTAATAATTTAAACTTTAAATTTTTGAAGGTATTAAAATTTTTTTTTATTAGGTATGTCTTGCGATTCTTGCCAATCAAATTAGATTGACCAGAATTGATATTAAGGGATCAAAACATCTTTTTTTTTTTGAAAGTAAACAATCATTGATTGTCAAACGGCCATTATTTCCAGTGCTGCAAATATGGATTTTATTAGTAATTCATAGTTAGTTTGTTTTAAGTTTTTCTTAAATTTTGCCATATTAAAATCAGGTTTTATGCACTTAAAAAGCATTTTAATGTGTAAATATTTTTAGAACATAAAGCGTAAACTATAAATTGTATTGCTGAATGAAAAAAAGAAAGCTTATTTATTGGTTGTTCTGCTTATGTAAAAACTGTACGAAAATATATAAACTTTTCCCAAGGCAATCAATTACATTTTTATTGGTACTCCAACTTTTTTTTTTAAACATCTTTGCTTCTAACAAGGCTGCAAGCAACCACTAATAAAGTTGGAAGTAAATGGAGGAGAAAAGACGAAGTTTATAGAGCAAGATAACAATTGACAGAAGACTTAAAGTTGCAAATTATATGAATCAGGAAAGCAAGATGAAGGAAGTGAATTCCAAAGAACTGATGTTTGAGGAAAAAAACTAGACGAATATGAGTTTTTGGAACATTTAGGAATAGTCACAGAAAAAGGATGAGACTTAATTGAATGACAAGTAACATGAAAATGAATTTTAGTAGATGGCACAAGAAATTCTAGCGCTTTCGAGCAGTGCCCATTATAATATTTGTAGAAAAGAAAAAGAGAAGCAACATTACAACGATGTGATTATGGTTGGAGATTGGCTGTAAGAGCAGGTCCAACTATATTTACAATGTGTTTTTGCACCTTGTCTAAAAAAGAAGTGGCATCATTTGAAGATCCGCCCCAGATTTGGCAACAATATTCCATACAAGAGCGGATTTGAGATTTATAGAGATAAAGAGTACAATCCGAAGTAAGTAAATGGCAAGCGCAATGAAGAGATGCAACCTTAGCAGATGCTAATTTTGCAATGAATTTGATGTATGGTTTCCAAGAAAGATTGGAAGTAAGAGTTAATCTTAGAAATGAAGGGTAGAGAACTCATCGAGTACATCACCATTCATAAATATAGGAAAATCTAAATAATTGTGGTTATGATCGGCTGAATAAAATTGGGTTTTATCTGAATTAAAGTTCACCAGCCACTGTGAGCCCCATGCTATAACAGATCATTTTTAAGCTCGAATCTCCCCTCCAAGCTATCAGAGAGTATTGGCTTCTTATCAAGACAAGAATAAATAGTAGTATCATCAGCAAACAATGCCATCTTAGATGTGAGAATATCTGGAAGATCATTTATGTAAATTAAAAAAAGTATAGGGCCAAGGATAGAACCTTGAGGAACCCCTGAAGTTACAGTGTATTTATAGTACAATAGGAAAGGAAGGATTCAATAATCTTAAAGATGTTACCTGATATATTGTAATAAGAAAGCTTATGGAGAAGACCAGTATACCAAACTTTATCAAAAGTTTGGTATACTGGTCTAACTTAATAGCTTCTCTACCTCTATCTAATGTACGATAAAACCTATCAGTTATTACTGTTAGCAAATTAGCTGTAGAATGAGAACATTGAAATCCATATTGATGATCAGAAAGTAAGTTATTAGACTCAAGATGAGAGATTAAGTGTTTGTTAATTAAAGTTTTAAAAATCTTGCTTATGATAGGAAGAAGTCCAATGGAATGGACCTAGACCTAATTAAATTTTGAGGAAGTTTCCTGCACAAAGGTTGCTTTTATATTCAGATTGGGCATTGAGTCTTGCAGTTTTTGATTTGAGTTAGGCAACCTGATCTCTGTGAAATGACTGCTAGAGTCATTTAATGAATTAACACTAATCTAAACTAGTATCCAAATGGGTTATTTATGCTGTTTCTCATATGGAACTGAAACAAAATATTGCTTAAATAAAAGTTAAAAAAAAAAGATGTTCAATTAAAATTACTGGTGAAAATAATCCTTTGGTAATCCTTATTTTACTGCCAATATCCATGCATTGTATTGAATAAAAACATTTTGAAAGAGGTGACAAAGTTTAATTTGGCTGAATATAATTAAAATTATTTGATGAAGCTTTTTAAAGATCATTTCTTTAAAGACCATTTTTGATTTGCGTTATTTTTGATGATTTTATGTAAATTTGTTATTAGATATTTGAAAAGGTGAAAACTAAAAAGCTTATTCGCCAAAAAGTGTTTGAGTTTAAAAATCAAAGTAATCTAAAATATTATGTTAATATATATTATTATATAATATATATATATATATATATATATATAAAATATATATATATATATATATATATATATATATATATATATATATATATATATATATATATATATATATATATATAGATATAGATATATATATATAAATATATATATATATATATATATATATTATATTACTGTGTAATAGAGTTTTTGGTTTTGTGTTTTAGTTTATTTTAAAAATTTTTCACTTTTGGTTTTATTTTTTAATGGTGAAACACTCAAATTTTTATGCATTTTGTTAGAAGCCCCTCATTTTAAGATGTTATTTTTGGAAGAAAAACCTGATCAGTTTTGTACTAACAGAACTTTGCTTGTAAATCATTCAGAATTTGCACCTAATGTATTATAAAAAAATAACTTATTCTTTTGAATAAAAGTTCATACTTTTGAAATAAGTCTAGGACTAAAACACATATAAGTGAAAAGAGAAGCATAAAAAAAAGTAATTAAATAGTTGTTTTAAATAGTGTTAAAATTTAATTTTAAAAATTTTTCTTTCCTGCGCATCTCTTTTTTGTTTTCTTAATACTTTTCCATTCATAAAACTCTTTCAAAAAATATTTGGGAAATTTTACATCAGGCTTGATTTTTATTTACCCTGAAATCTCTTTGAGCTCAATAAAAACGTGTTAAAAATATAACAGGTTAAAGATGATCTTTTTCCTCTGATGTAGTCAATATTTTGGACGTGCTATCAATATGAATAAATTTATTGACTGTATTCAATAAATTCATTTTTTTGATGTTTTCTTGTGTGTACAGTTTTCCCAACAGTAGGCTTTACCATTTTTGTATAAAAACACAAGTAATACTGTGCTCCTGCTTTGTGATTTGACCATGCTTTTAGGAAACTAATTGGATATAGTTGAGCTTGGTACTACCAGGGACATAATGTTTATCAAACTCAGAACTTTTTGTTTACAATGTGAGCACTCTATCTTGCTGTCGCTACAGTGTTATTTAGGAGGAAAGATTTAATTTTATTTAAAATACATTTTTCCCACTTTTTTTATTCTTTTTTTTTTTTTTTTAATAGTAGATACATAGTAGATTTTATTATTATTATTTTTTTTTTGTATGTATATATGCATAGATAAATGTATGTATGTATGTATATATATATGTATATATATGTATATATATGTATATATATATATATATATACATATATATATATATATATATATATATATATATATATTTAAATATATATGTATATATATACAAATATGTGTGTGTGTGTGTGTGTGTATATTAGGGTGTCTTAAAAATATATCATACATTGCATTTTAATATGCAGAATACTGTATTTGGCATCATTTTGTCCATAAATACCAACAATAAAAAATTAAGTCTCTAGCTAAAGTGAAAGTTGAGTTTGCTTTTATTTTAATAAGTAAATTTTGACTTAAAATTGACTTTATTCATATTATTCAGATTATAATTGTTACCAAAAAAAAACAAAAAATTAATGGTGCCTGTCAAGCAAATAAATTTGCTTGTCGTGAAATCTTTAAGTAAATTTCTTTACAAAATAAATCATTGATTTTACTCATACAGCAACAACTATTGTTAATAATAACTACTAATCCCATTTATATTCTGTATTATATAATAAAATACCTGGAGGGTATCCTGAAGCCTCATTAAAAATATACTCTAATAATTTATCTTGTTATAATATTGTAATATTATTTTTATAGTATTGTAATATAATATAAACCAATATTATTAATTCAAATAATATTAAACTAAATAATTTCAAGATCTTTCTTAGTAACCATTTTTGAAATCTATTGCTGGTTTCTCTGAAATAAATAAATTTATAAAATATACTACTTTTACATCAACATCCATTATTAATAATTACTAAAGTTGTTCACTTTAGCAGAAGTTGAGTTTTTTATTAAAAAAAAACTTTTCGAAACTATATTTTTGTTTCAGTAAGTTTGAAATGATTTCTAATTACTTAATTTTGAACTGAAATGAATTTTGCTTCACGAAATTTATGAAATTCTATTAATACATTTTTTAAGTGTCAAAATCCTAAAAATAGCTTCGATATTTTTTTTTCGCTTTTGAAACTTTGAAAATTGTATCAAAATATATTTACATTATCAAAAATTTACCGAAACAATTTTTCACTTTCAAATCTCTATAATTTGTATCAAAAAAATTTTATGCTATCGAAATTTTAAAAACGGCACCAAAGCAATATTTCATTTTCGAATCTCTATTATTTGCATTGAAATATTTTGATTTTATCGAAATCATAAAAAGGGTATCGAAACAATTTTTTAATTTCGAAATTCCTAAAATCACTGCAAACTATTTATTTTATTACATTAATTCTGAAAACTGCATTTAAATGAATTTTTATAGTTACAAAAAAATAAAACTCATGCAAATTAGTAAAACAAATATATAACATTGTTCTAAGGGGCTGTTCATATGCATGAAAAACATTCTGCCTGTGAGAGAAAAACAATAATAATTTATAATGTTTCCCAGATGTATTCGACAAAATATATTTATAGAGTATGAAATTAATTTAACCCTGTCTTTTCCAATGTTGCCATTTGGCAACACAAACTTTAAATTCAAAAATCAAGCCCTGTTTTATCTATTTTTTTAATTTAAAGTATTGCTTAAGTTTTTAGCTTAAGCTATTTCCTACTAGATGGCAGCATGTGCAATTTAAAAATGAACTCGCCAATTTGCAATTGTTTTTTGAAAATATTTAATGTCATTGTAATTTTCTTTTTTTTTAATTTCGGGAAAGTTTTTTCTTTATATATTTTTATTGAATTTTTTTCAAAACTGTTATAGTATCCCTTATATACCTAATGTTATATATATATATATATATATATATATTTATATATATATATATATATATATATATATATATATATATATATATATATATATATATATGTATACCAACTACTAAACATATTTTAGTTCCAAAAATAAAATGATTTTTTTTAAACAAAAAACTGTATGGAGAAAAAAAAAAAGATGAAATGAGCAAAACTTAACACAGCATTTTTTTTTACTGATTTCGCTGTGTGCCAGATTTTTATTTAATAAAAATTTGTTGATAACAAATTGAGTTTTTATACTTGATAGAAAATAGAGAAATTAAAATGAACTAACAAGTTTTCAACAAAATTGCTTATGTAAATTTACAGTCTATTTTGTGAAAAACAAGAAAACTGGAACTAAGTCAAATATACGTATATATATATATATATATATATATATATATATATATATATATATATATACATATATATATATATATATATATATATATATATATATATATATATATATATATATATATATATATATATCAGGCAACCAAAAAAGTTAGTGCGGTTTATCCTAATTGCCTATTTCTACGAAATGTATTAAGAAAACTGGTTGTGGTGGGGGGATGATTTTGCATATAAATTAAAGCTTGTTTTAAGGAGAATCAATCAGTGTGTTTTATAAGTTTTATTAGTGCGTTTTAAATTTAAAAGTCTTAAGTGGAGTATGGCTGTGTCAGATGCAATAATTCGCGCCTGTTTACTTTATAAGTTCAAACTTGGAACCAAAGCTGCAGAAGCTTGTCGTAAGATATGCGCTGCTTTTAGGGAAGGTACCATAGCAGAACGGATGGATCAAAAGCGGTTTAAAAATTTTTTATGAAAATGAAAACCTTGAAGATGAACCAAGATCTGGAAGACCATCCATTGTAAACAACAAGGATATCAAGTTGACAATCGAGCAGGACTCCAGTCAAACATGTCAGGACCTTGCCTTAAGATTTAATGTGAGTGATGAAACTATTTGTTTACATTTGCACCAACTTGGAAAACGTTGGAAGTTTGTTTTCCCGCCACAATTTAGTGCCATTTTTAGATCGGATGTTGACGTGCAACGAAAAATGGATTATGTACTGCTGCAAAAGACGAACATATTATTGGCTAGCCAGTAACAATCTAGTACCAATGACTCCTAAACCAAGCATTCACCAACAAAAGGTTTTACTGTGTGTGTGGTGGACTACAGCAGGTATCGTTCGCTATGAGTTGCTACCAAGTGGACAAACCATTATTGCTGAGATATACTCAGCCCAATTTTACAGAGTTTTGGTTGCTCTTCACCAAAAACAAGCAGCTTTGGCAAACAGAAAAGGTGTTGTATTCCACCAGGACAATGCCAGACCATAAACCGCAAAAATTACGCGGAAAACTCTAGCCCGTTTACAATGGGAGATTCTACCTCACCCTCCGTATTCACCAGACCTTGTGCCAAGCGACTATCACCTTTTTTTGGCTCTGGATAATCATATGAGGAATCGACAGTTTCGAAATAGAGAAGATCTTGAAAATGAGTTAATTAAATTTTTTAGCTACCAAACTCAAGACTTTTATAAAAATGGAATATACCAGCTTGTTTCACAATGGGAGAAAGTTATTCTTGCTGAAGGAGACTATTTTTCAGAATAAACTTTATAAAAACTGTTTTTATGTGTATTTATTTTTGGATCTGCAAAACCGCACAAACTTTTTGCCTGATATATATATATATATATATAAATATATATATATATATATATATATAAATATATATATATATATATATATATATATGTATATATATATATATATATATATAAATATATATATATATATATATATATATATATATATATATATATATATATATATATATATATATATATATATATATATATATATATATATATATGTGGAAAGTTAAATATATATCGAAAATAATGTAGGCAGTTTTTGGCAATAAAAATCTTATTTTTACTGCGAGCGCAATAAAAATGAAGCAAAATGAATTTTGTGCAGAAATAAAATGTAAAATCTTACCTTCAATATTGCAAATGAAATTTAGAAGTTTTATTACTATTTATTATGTAAAAAAAGCGTTTAGACAATTATTAGACAATTATTGTAATAACAATATAATATGTATAAAGCGGAGTTAAATTGCTTACAGCATTTTGCAATATAGATGATATATATAGATGAGGATGATAACTAAAGATGATGAAACTTTTATGAAACTCACAGAAAATTAAAAAAAGGCCACTCATTTCCTAATTTGCTGATGTGTGATAAATATCCAAGTCCTATTTTTGCAAATGAACATATCTAAAAAAAGATCCCAATTTACCAACTGATTTATTGATGGAGATATGTCACCGTCCTACACTCCTCCCACACATACTTTTCACACTGACCTTGACTACATTTAGCCATCAATATTCATTCGTATTTAAAAGGAGTAGGAGATTTGAGAATTGTTTTTATTAGGACAAAACACTTCTCATTTGTAACTCCCCTCAAATTGAGGGGATTACAAATTTTATATGGTCATAATTTTTGAACAATGAGAGATAATACTATGAAACTTAAAATTTATCAATGAATGTAAGTCTAGTTGCTAAAAGTACAAAAAATATTTTATCAACTTGGTGCCTTTCATGTTTGGAGTGGGGTGGGGGTGGGATGGGGTAGTGGAATAAAGTTAAAGTGTTTTTTCGTTCCTAGCTTCCAATCATCGCAATTTTTTGCAAAGCATCATTATTTGACATAAGTATAAACATACAAATGTTTGGAGTTTGCTCCATGTCTGGAAGTTAGCTATCTCAAACACTAAAAAATCCTGGATCCAACACTGATCGCAATGATAAAGTTTTTACGGTGATGAAAAATATTTTAAAAACTAAATCATTTAACAATTACAGGAGAACACCAGCACTAACAAATCATATGAAAAAAATGACAATAATAAGATATATTAAAGTTAAAAAGTAAAAATTATTCGTATTAGTAACATCTAAATAACTTTTTATGACTTACTTTGGCAAATAATTTTCTTTTATTAAGAGCTTTTTTTAATTACTTTTATTTGTAAAAATAAACTTTTACTACGCATTTCTAAAATCAACTTTATATAAATAAATTTTAGATGCAATTTAGTTTTTATTATTATTATTATTGTTTTTTAATAATTTAATTATATTTGTAAATCTATTTAATATTTTACATTTAAAAATGACTTTTTTTACTAAAGGGAAGTAAAAGTTCTATCCCTAATTTAACCTGAGGCCATGATTTTGTTAAACCAAGTGTGTTAGCTGTTGTAGGTCTAAAACTATTTTTAGGATTAATAGAGATTTTGAGGGTAAAGAAAAAGACAAAATCCTAAAAGTTAGTTGGATTTGAGACAATTCCCTGCATGCACTTCCCAACAGTTAAACGTTACATGTACTTTTGTTTTTATAGCGTTCACGCTTCTAAAAGTTTTTATAAATGTCCGCGTTCACTGAATGGGTAAATAGACATTCCACTTGTCGAAACTCTTATTTTTTTTCAAAAAAAAATCATTTAATGAAAAGCTTTTTTTTTTCAAAACTAATTTATCTTATCAAAGTTCTTTTTTTTGAAAAAATTATTTACCTTTGAAAAACCTTCTTTTTTTTAAAAAATAATTTAGCTAATGGAAATGGGTTGTTTTTTTTTGAAACTTATTTAAATTTTTAAAACTTTTTTTTTTTTCAAAGTTTAACTTTTCGAAATTCAACTTTAATTTCGAAATTAATTTAGTTTATTTTTTTTTTTTCAAAATTAAAATGATTTTTAAAATTAAATTTAAGTTTTCAAAATTCAACTTTAATTTCGAAATTAATTTAGTTTATTTATTTTTTTTCAAAATTAAAATGATTTTTAAAATTAAATTTAACTTTTCAAAATTCAACTTTAATTTCGAAATTAATTTAGTTTATTTTTTTTTTTTCAAAATTAAAATGATTTTTAAAATTAAATTTAAGTTTTCAAAATTCAACTTTAATTTCGAAATTAATTTAGTTTATTTTTTTTTTTTTCAAAATTAAAATGATTTTTAAAATTAAATTTAAGTTTTCAAAGTTATTTTAGCTATTCAATAGTTTTCATAAGTTTTTACAAAATCTGAAAAAAAAGTTTTTTATCAATAACTTTTTAATTGAAAATTTTCAAAAATTGTGTTTTCAAAAATGAACCCCAATAATTACTAAAAAAGGCCCTTTATATTCTGTGTTATATAACAAAATACCTAAAACCTGTCTTCATTGTGTTTTCTTCCGATGAAATCTTGAATTAAATTGATTTAGCTTTCTGCACAGTCATTTACAACTGCAAGTATTCTTAACAACATTGAAAAGTAAGTAAAAGACTGACATTTTAGTTAATTTTTTTGTGCCCTGTGAGCATTTTCAAAAAATTTATCGTCCATGTCCCCCCACAGACAATGTCTCATAAATTTTATATCTTCCCACTTAGCCTTATCATCTCTATTTTTATCACTTTTTATTAAATCAAATATGTTTGTTTTATGAATAGAGAAAAAAACACTGCTTTCTTTCAAAAAAGTCACCTTTTTGTAGCTATCAAAATTTATTTATTGAAATAAAAGTAAATAAAATAACCTTCAAGAGCTAGAAATTTAATTTTTTGTTTATGGAAAAAATGCAATATTCCGCACATTCAAATTTAATTTATGATATATTTTTGGGACACCCTAATGTATGTATATATATATATATATATATATATATATATATATATATATATATATATATATATATATATATATATATATATATATATATATATATATATATATATACATATATATATATATATATATATATATATTTATACATTTTAGGTGTTTTTTATAAAGCATATTTAATTGTAATTTTTTTATAAATATTTTTTAGTGAGGAAAGTTACAGGAACACATATTCAAGTACAGAAATGGTATTTCAAGCTATTCGATCTTTTCTCCATTTTTCACAACTTAGTGCTTGGTGGAGTAAAACAAATGGTGCAAACCCTCGTAACATAATATTTAAGTATGTTTAATATATTAAAATTTATATGATTATATATATATATATATATATATATATATATATATATATATATATATATATATATATATATATATATATATATATATATATATAATCATATAAATCTATATATATATATATAGTATTTTCTAAAAGAATAAGCACATTAATTTGTTTAAAGCTTATTTAAGGTATAGTAATATAATAATAATAAAAACTAAAGAAGATATTGATTTAATTTTTATTTTAAGTGAAACACAAAACAATAAAAATGGATTTAAATCTGGTGATCAAGTTTGCCAGAGCAATTAATTCACTTTTTTTTCTTGCCCCAAATTCCAACATTTTTACCTTGGTACTGCAAAGTTTATATTTTTAAGATTTTAACAAGAACTCAAAGTTAAATTAATCACTGAAAATTACTTGCTTCCGCTTTTCCAAAGACAAGCTAATTAACTCCTTAAACCACCTCAATTTTTTGAGCCTTTTTCTGGCTGTCTGCACAGATATTTTTCAAATTAGATTTGAAATTTTAAAATTATATTATTTATTCAAAAAGCATTTATATATATCTCAAGATTAATTAAACTTAGCATTATTTGTCCATAATAAGATAGGAGGGTTATTCAATAATAAACAAGACAAATTACTATTACGTAATATTATAATGGTTTGTTCAATCAGTACAAAAATTTTGTTACACTTCAACATAGTCTCCAGCAACACTTATACACTTGTCCCCTATATCTGCCAATTTGTAAATGCCCTTGGCATAAAATTCTTTGATTTGATATTGAAGCCACTCTGCACCTGATTTTTAACCATCAATTAAAAATATTTCATTTATTGTATTAAAATTTTTTTCCTCATAGATTCTCTTTAAGGGGTCCAAACAGATGAAAGTCTGATGGGGAGAAGTCAAGGCTGTATGGGGAATCTATGTGGAAGAATCTTCCGCCCCAGTTTTTGAAGTTTTCTTTTTGTCAGCTGTATGGCTTATTGTTTTTTGGTCATCAAGGAAATCACAATTAACTGGCCCCTGAAAATCCCAGAATACTGCAAGCATGACTTTATCGACTGATTGGGTCCTGAATTTTGCTGAGTGGGAGAAGTCCAATGCTTTCACTCAAGGCTCTGTTTTTTTTTTTTTGTTTATTTTGTTTTGTCAAACATTACAAGTATTTAAAAAAATGTTTCAACTGTTGACTGGTTTGAAGTCGGGTTGCTTTGTGAGTGTTCGTTCTTCTGTACTGCTGCTTATTGTGAATAATGTTATGGACAGCTCCAACACTCGTGTTTACTTTTTCCCTTATCAGTTTTTTTTTTCCAATCAGTCGTCCACTGCGCTTCTCTTCAGAAACTTTTTTACGGTCACTTTGAAACTGTTGTTCCCATTAGTAAAAAATCAAAGGGTTTAAACACTTGTCTCCATACACTTTTAATATTCTTTTGTGGATTTTACCACCTTTCTTACCTTTCAAGACTGAAATCACGGTACGTTGTTCTTTCTAGGTGCAATTTTCAAGCAGACTCACTTTTATATGTGCTTCTTGATAATATTATGAAAAGCACATTCTCCCACTTATGCTCTCGCTTTTTCTCATTAAATTTGTAATGCTTTATAATAAAATTATTTAAAAATTCTTTATTATAAAATTACAAAAAGAAGCTTATTAATAAAACCTCACAAAATTATTTTAAACTTTTTTTGGCAAATCATTGATATTGCTAGGCGAAACTTTAGTTTGTACAATGCTGCTTTGTTCAGCCAGGTGATAACAGGGTTTTCTAAAAGTTTAAGGTTAATAAAGTTGAGAATGAAGGAGGTCTTATCATGGGTGATTTGATGTGGAAAGCCAAAACACTATTTCTTCTTTTTCTTTTTTTTCTTCTTTTTTTTTTTATTATTAAAAGTTTATTATTACTTTTTTAATTTTTTTCAAATTTTCTTTAAATCATTTTAAATAAAAATTTTTTAGAATTGGTTACAGAAATTTTTTTTTTTTTCATTGAGTCCTGATCAAGCCTATTTTTTAATTTATTTTTAACAGCAATTTTTATACCTGTAAAATAATAAATAATATAAAACTAAAGACAACCTATACTTTAATGTTATTTCATGTTTGTTATGTTTTAAAGGTTAAATGGTCATATAATCAGATATCTTTTTAAAAAATTTTTGTAAGTTTTTTTTTTTAAATAGAATTTCTTCATGCAGTTCAAAATTGCACTTTGGAAGTGCTCCAACAGTTCATACATTTCCTAAGCTTGATATTTCTAGTTTTGAATATATACAAACAACAGTCCATTCTCTACCTAGAATGGAACTTAGTTACATACTATCTTTAATAAAAAAATCAAAAAATGAATTAATTTCAAATATTAATACAATTCCTCTTCAAAATTCTTGGTTTGTTGATAGCCTAACTCCAGAACGAACTGTAGCTGACTCCTTTATTGGAAAACGTAAGGACACTAATTTAGATTTATACTTCTCAGAGAATTCAAGAAGCATGTTTCATATGGGAATAAAAAATCCAAAACTTGATTCAAATATTGAAAATGTAAAAATAAGCAATCCTGAGACAACAACTACAAGCAGTGAATCCTATAAAATGGATCTTGATGTTACATATACCTGTAACATGCAAGACAGACATAATATTCTAACTGATTTGATGCAAGACTTTGAATTAGGTAACAATGATCAAGTTATACATTTTAATAAAACTAAACCGAACTCAGAATGTTCTTATGGAAATTTATTAACCAATAAAGTTGATCAACAAACCAAAGGACCAAAATCACGAAGTAAATCTGTTTCTCCTCATTTTACATCAAGATTTCAGGTAAATATGAAATCATTTTTGCAACAAATTTTTATGTTTAAATCTAACATTATGAAAAAAAAAATTATTTTTAGGCATTTTCACAAGACAATTCAAAAACTAAACCTATTTCTGCTAGAAGGTTACTTATGGGTGGTATAACAACTGCAGAGTTTAATGCTAATACTGGTCTGCCTCTGTCTTCAAGTCCTGTAAATAGAATAATGATAAATTTCTTAAGTTTGTATGAAAAATAAATAGTTTTATCTGTTGTATTGATATATAATATAATTTATTTATATTTAAACAGTTTAATTTTAGGCTCCTATGAAAAAAATAAGGAAGTTGAGCATAGGTAATTGTTGTGAAGATTTTTCAACCAGTAACTCTTCAGATGAATATATAGTTTTAAGTAAAAGTGCACCTGCATCAACAAGTCTTCTCGGAAACTTTGAGGTAAATTATTTTGA
>NC_088928.1:61420000-61445000 GCF_038396675.1 Hydra vulgaris
AATTTATATATTACTTTAGATCGTATTACTTTGAATACTGGACCCAGAGACTTTATTCCCAATTACACTGTGGTACTCCAGATTAAAAATTGAAAAGTTTCTGTAAATATCCTGTTTTTGTTCCTCAATGTACTTCGTAAGTCCCTAAAGTTTTATGAACTTTATTATATATAAAGTTAAAAGTTTTGGAGCATAAAAAGTTACAGAAACCTCCATATCTCCCTCCTATTTTTTTTTTTTTTTTCGATAAAGAAAATTTGACTTTCAAACCAGCATTTCTTTGTGGGACACTGCAGTGTCCCATGCATGCATGCATGCTTGGTTTTTGACAACATTTGAACTTGCATCAGTCAATTGTTTGCAGATAATATACTCAAGAACTATATTCAAATATCATATGAACATGTTAGAGAATGTTCATACGATATTTGAACATCACAAATTTAATAACACTGTTGTGATATGTTATATAAATAATACCATAATAGATTATGATATGAAAATAAGATAGGATATGAAGGCAATGATCAAAGAATAAATTTACTTATAGAAATTTAGATGTTTGTTTATTAGTTTCAGAATATTATATTATGTGTGACCACAGCCTTCTATAATAACAGGCCTTGACATCGCGCAACAAAGTTGTTAAATTGAAGGCCAATTCCTAAAACTGTGTTTACATTTTCATCTTTTAACATTAGACGAAAGTTTGTGTTCATGCTTTTTTAATAAATCTTTAAAATTTGATTGGTTTATAAATTAGATATTGCAACTTCAAGACGATAATGTTGTAAGGTTCAAGGCGTTACATTGTAAGATAATAGTATTGTCAAACTAACGGTAAGTTTTTTTAATAATTAAAATGCCTTTAAAATGCTGTGTATCTCTTTGCAAGTCGAACTATCTCAACTACAACAAAAATATCAATTTATAAATTCCCGAAGAATCTAGAGGAGAGAAAAAGATGTAGTGAAGCTATCCCAAGAACTGGTTTTATTGTTACAGACTATACAGCAGTATGTCAACTTCATTGGCCAAATGAAGCACCTTTTGAAAGCAAATATGGGAAGCAACGACCTTTAAACCCACCATCTGTTTTTAAAATTTTACGCCTAGTTGTTTAGCCACACCAGCAAGTTAAGTTAGAAAAACTGTAACTTTAAGCGGTTTTCGAAGCATTTTACGAAATGAGTTAAATGATTTTCTATAAGAGGATGAACTTATATTTGACGATATTCAATCTTTGTTAAGTGATAATAACGATGTTATTGTTTTCCAGCTTAATAAAAAAAGTTTACACATGCAATCAAAAATGTACAAACTTGGTGCTCCATTATTTATTTTAGTAATTTTCAATGATTATTCATTTGTAATTAACCATAATGGCACAACTTGTAATATTTCATCTTTAGCTGTAAACAAATTAAAGTTAATAAAAACAAAATCAGCTTTATTTGAAGCAGTTAGATTTTTAAAAAATAAAGAAAGTTCGCTTCAGTTAAATATTCTATTCGAACACCTTAATGCTATGAGAAAAGTTAATGTTGGTGAAGTTTTATATACTCCAGATATTATATGTAGAGCATATGAGTATTTTGCTTTGCGACGAAGTTTATATGATTGTTTGTGTATTGACTACAAGTTGTCAAGTATAAGGACTTTAACAAGATTGACTTCAAAAATAAGCTCAATGGAGGACCTAAGTTTTATAAATAGTATTTTTATGAATTTAAATCCATTGAAAAGAACTTCCATACTACTAATTAATGAGGTCTATGTCAAAGCTTCATTACTTTACTAAAGAGGTGCTTTGTTTGGTCAAGCAGTAAACTACCCTGAAAAGTTAGCTAAAACAATTTTATCATTTATGATTAAATGTCTTTTTGGAGGTCCAGAATTTATATGTAGAGCTCAACCTGTTGCAAATTGTTCCTCTGAATTTCAGTTTTCTCAATGTCAACAAATTGTTCATACGATAAATAATATTAAAAATAGTAAGACATTGGTAATAATTACTGGTGGTAACCGTGTAAATCAAAGATTTTTTGGAATGTGTAAAACAGTTGATAGTAAACCATGGTTAACAAGATCAGGTATATATTTTTTTTATGATTATGTGCATCTCTTAAAATCTATACGAAACAATTGGTTGACAGAAAAGACTGACGAACTTCAATTTTTAAACAATAAAGAACTGGCTTTGGCTAAGTGGAGTAATTTATAAACTTTTCTAAATCACTCCACTTAGCCAAAGCCAGTTCTTTTAATCTAAAACTTTTATTTAAAAACTGAGTGCAATTGTCTTTTTAAACTCTCTAAACTTACTGCTAAATCAGTTTATCCAAAACCAATAGAGAGACAATCTGTAAAGTTTTGTTTGTCTGTTTTTTGTGAAGAAACAGTAGCTGCATTAAGAACGCATCTAGAGATTGAAAATAAAGCATTTGAAGGTACTGCTGTATTTATTAAAAAAATATTTTTTTTTTTCGAATGTTGTTAATGTCAAAGCACCTGGTGCTGGCATTCGGTTTAGAAATGAATTATGCGGAGAAATCCACTCAGTTGGTGATCAACAGTTACAACTGCTACGAGATATTGCTGAACTGTCAAATTTTATGAAACCTACAGGTAAGCGTGTAAAACAGCTTACGCTAGATACTAGCAATGCAATAGCGCATTCATGTTATGGCTTTATTGATCTCGTAGAAACTTTGTTGAGTAATGGAGCAAAGTATGTCTTATTAGGTTGGTTTTCAACAGATCCACTTGAAAAAGCTTTTTCTAAGCTTCGACAGGGATCTGGAGGTACTTACTTTATAAACGTTAAATCTGTAATTGAAAAAATTAATATTCAACATACTAAATTGATATTACAACTTGACATTCCTGTTGATGGTATTGATGGTCATAATTGTGACATATGTTTTAGAGATATTTCTACTGATGAAAAAGAACTTCTAGATAATATACATGATCTTGAAAGCTCAGTTAATAAATCTACATTAGTGGCTATAGTTTACATAGCTGGCTATGTGCAAAAAAGCGAAATAAAAATTTATGATGATTCTACCAATTATTATTATAAATATGGAAGTTATCTGTATAGCCTAAACAGAGGCGGACTTGAAATTCCTTCTGATACTCTTGTCTAATGGTCAATATTTTGCTTTTTTTTTTATATATATAGAGAGATGGGTTCAAGGTGCTACTGACCCTTTATGCAGAACATTCTGTGTTACTCAGTTTCAGTTCATTGCTGCTAAATATAGATTTAAAATCACAAAAAAACTGCTAAAGAATTACTCACTAATTACCACTCCCAAAGTACTAAAGCTATCATAATTTATGTGAAAATTAGTTTTGTATTTTATTATGCAATTTACTTGTTATGTTTTTTATTTTCTCATTAGCCTATATGTCTCTCAATATGTTTGGATTTGTAAATATTTACCCTGTTGAGATATATTGATAAAACTTTTTTTTTGCTTGAATCGACTTTTGTTGGTGTTTTTTATTGTTGGTAATTTTTATTGTTGCCATTTTTAGCAAAAAAAATTAAAAATACAGTTATCTTTCTAATATATAGATATATACTTTGTTATAGTTCTGCTTGTTATTGATACTATTTAATATTACATAAATTTTCTTAATGAAATTTGAAATACGAAAAATATGATTATCTTTTAACAATTTTTTGGTTTTCTTTTTATATTTCCGTCTTTACTAGAGATTATTATTAGAAAGCATAGACTGCCATTACACCCTACCTAATATAAAAATATATCAATATAAGTAAAAGTGAAAGTTTAATCGGCCTTCAGTTTTTACGGCATTTTGCGCGATGTCAAGGCATGTTATTATAGAAGGCCGTGTGTATGACGAAAAAGTAAAGATATTTTTGCATCCACTGGCTATTGCACCCAAGGTCTACATCATTGAAAAAGTAGGTTTTTACATTTTTGTTTTTGTTTTTTTGTTTAACTACTTATCCTAATTGATCACTTTTTTTCAGGATTCTCCTCATGGGTTCAAGCTCATTACGCATAATATGTGTTCAATTACCCATAATACGTTAGTCATTGTAAGTAATAAATTAGAAAATAATTATTTGTGAAATGTTGTAGTCATTAATGATTTCAACCTGGCTAATAATTAAAATTGCTCGACTAATAAGGTTCCTTTTTAAAATTGTTCTCTCTCTCTGTCTCTCTCTCTCTCTCTCTCTCTCTCTCTCTCTCTCTCTCTCTCTCTCTCTCTCTCTCTCTCTCTCTCTCTCTCTCTCTCTCTCATATATATATATATATATATATATATATATATATATATGTGATATATATATATATATATATATATATATATATATATATATATATATATATATATATATATATATGTATGTATATATATATATATATATTTGTATTTATTTATTTTTTTTAGAAAATGTTTGAAGAAAGTTAGAAGATACTAAAAAACTTGGTATTATGCAAGCCGAAGCGATTTAATTAATTCAATCGATAAAAAACGACGTGTTAAGCGCAAAAGAAAAAATAATATTTTTAATATTCATTTTGGATGTATTAATTAATAGCATTTATTTTGAAATAAATTCATTTTGCAACACGGTTTTTAATTTTATAAAATTTCGTCATAATAGTTTAAGGTAAATCACACTGGTTATAGGTGGAAAACATCACATGTAAAAGATCAAAAATGCTACACATTTTGAATACCAAATGGGATAAAGTAGCAAATACCAGATTAAGTTAAACCTCTCTGAAAGCTTCGATGACTAATTTTAAATTACTATTTAAGTAATTTTTAAATTAAAAGAATTTTAAAAATTATCATAGAAGCATTCGGACTTTCATTTGTCTAGCATTGACTACTTTTATACCATTTGGATTAAAATATGTGGCATTTAAGATCTATAACATGTAGTATTTTCCACCTATATCCCATGTAGGATTTACCACATAAAACCCATGTGGGATTTACCATATGAAACCCACATGGGACAAAATAATAATCCCCATATGGGTTACATATGGTAAAAACCCACGCGTATCCCATATGGGATTTACCATATGGAATCCATGTGGGATTTACCATATGAAACCCACATGGGACAAAATAATAATCCCCACATGGGTTACATATGGAAAAAATCCACGCGTATCCCATGTGCGCTTTTTCACTGGGTATATATATATATATATATTTATATTTATATATATTTGTATTTATATTTTTTTTTTTTTTAGAAAATGTTTGAAGAAAGTTAGAAGATACTAAAAACCGATATATATAAGCCGAAGCGATTTAATTAATTCAATTGACAAAAAACGGCGTGTAAATCGCAAAAAAAAAAATAATATTTTTAATATTCGTTTTGGATGTATTGATTAATAGCATTTATTTTTAAATAAATTCATTTTGCAACACGTTTTTTAATTTTATAAAATTTCGTCATAATAGTTTAAGGTAAATCCCACATAGGTTATAGGTGGAAAACATCACATGTAAAAGATCAAAAATGCCACACGTTTTGAATACCGAATGGGATAAAGTAGCAAATACCAGATTAAGTTAAGCCTCTCTGAAAGCTTCGATGATTAATTTTAAATTACTATTTAAGTAATTTTTAAATTAAAAGAATTTTTAAAATTATCATAGAAGCATTCGGACTTTCATTTGTCTAGTATTGACTGCTTTTATACCATTTGGATTAAAATATGTGGCATTTAAGATCTATAACATGTCGTATTTTCCACCTATATCCCATGTAGGATTTACCACATAAAACCCATGTGGGATTTACCATATGAAACCCACATGGGACAAAATAATAATCCCCATATGGGTTACATGTGGTAAAAACCCACGCGTATCCCATATGGGATTTACCATATGGAATCCATGTGGGATTTACCATATGAAACCCACATGGGACAAAATAATAATCCCCACATGGGTTACATGTGGAAAAAATCCACGCGTATCCCATGTGCGCTTTTTCACTGGGCAGTAGTTTTATCCAAATATTGCAAAGGATGTGCCATGTGGAAAGGGAAAAAAAACAAACCAGGGTACTTGAACTAGCAAACAAATTTTATCTGCCAAGCAAATCACAAAAAATCTACAGGTTCTATGGAGGCTGCTGGTGCTATTTTAATGTTTTCTCGATCAATAAAAAGTTATGGTTTGCGTTACACTTCATATATTGGTAATGGTGACACATCATCTTTTAATGAAGTCAAGTCTTCTAAACCATATGGCGAAGAAATAATAATTGAAAAATTAGAATGTGTTGGCCACGTTCAGAAGCGATTAGGTACACGATGCCGCAGTTTGCTTCAAAGTATGAAGGGAAAAATACTAAGTGATGGAAAAAAATTAAATGGCGCTGGAAGATTTACAGATAAAGTTATAAATAAACTTCAAAATTATTATGGAATGGCAATTAGGCAGAATAAACTATTATACCCAATGAAGAAATCTGTTTGGGTTGTGTTATTTCATAATAGTAATATAAGTAATTCCATCGAACGCCATCAATTCTGCCCTCAATCCAAAAATAGTTGGTGCTTGTGGCAAACAGATAGGTTTAATAATCAAAACAAATACAAACCACATTGAATATACCATTTTCAATCAAAGCTGTTCTTCTCCCAATTTTTCATGATCTTTCAAGCGATGAGTTACTTTCGAAATGTTTACACGGACAAACCCAAAACATTAATGAAGCTTTAAATTCTATGATATGGAAAAAATGCCCCAAAAATATTTTTGTTGGAAAAAAGATTTTGGAGATTGGAGTTTCATCTGCAATACTACAGTTTAATGAAGGTGTTGCTGGTATTTACAAAGCTTTTGAACGTTTAAAAATTCCTGTCGGACAATTTATGAACAATGGATTTATTAAAAAAAACAATGAACGAATCAGAAATATGAGGAGAAAATTATCAAAAAAAGGAATACAACAAAGAAAAATCCTTAAAAATATAAGAAAAGGTTACTTAGACATTGAAAATTAATCAGAAAAACAACCAGCTTATTCTATGGTGGTTGGTAGTTGACTGGGAAAGTTTATTGTTTTTAAAACGTGTTTTTTTCCATTTGAAAACTTTTAATATACACGATTACGCAGAATTAAATATCTCAAGATCTAAAAGTGCAATTACAATGAAATTTTCAGGATATATTCATTATATTCATATGCAGGAGTTGTACTAGAATTAGGTTCTAATACAAAATAGTTCATGAAATAATGCCTGATACGTCTGCCACCTGGCACCCGCAGCTGGTTCAATATGGTAAAATTGCCTTTACTCCTAAACTATATGCATGCAGTAGATGGTTCTAGTACAACTCCTACATCAATATGGGACCAATGTTATTGTAAAGTTTTGGAGCAAATAAATGACCCTATCTTGAGATATTGCATTCTGCGTATTTTTCTTTTTATGTGTTTTTAGATTTGAGTAATCGAGGCAAAAAAATTTTTTTTTGTTACAAATTATTTTAAAATTTGTATATTTTAGTTTTTTATATATAAAACTTCTAATTTGCAATTTTTTAATACATCATTTAACATTTTAATAATAGCTTTAGTACCACCTTTAGTTAAAAGTCATATTGTAATAATTTGGCAAGAAGATGATATCAATTTGTCTTATCACCGAGCCCCATTATGGCTTCATTACAGGTCGTATTTTACAATAAAATATATATAAAATATGTAGAGCAACGTTTCATGATTGATATAATTGTCGATATATAAAAAAAATTGATATAATTGTTGATATTTAAAAAAAATTGATATAATTGTCGATATATAAAAAAAATTGATATAATTGTTGATATTTAAAAAAAAAATAAAGCCCGTTGATAATAAAAAACGCTTTGATTCAGATTTGAACTCTTCAAGTGTATTTATGACTTTGAGTTTAATGAAAACATTGAAGGTATATACACTGAAAAACTTTACCGTGAAAATCACGGTACTATACCGTTACCCATAAGTGCCGGTATTGTACCGTGATTATTTTACGGTAAAACACTGTGAATTTACGGCAGAATAACGGTGATTATTCTGTAATGAAACATCGTGAATTACGGTATAGTACTGTGATTAATTTACAGAAATGCCTCGTAAAATATATATTGTACAACATAAATCAAAATATATTTTTACAATTTTCGAAAATGTTTCGCCTGTTTCATTTTGTCTTATTTTTTCATTTATTTCAATTGCATCTTCAATCATAAATATCTATCAACATATATGTTTGTTTATATGCTAATGGCAACAAAAACACGTCATATTTTTAAAAATCTTTTCAGTTTTACATTACTTACATGTTATTAAATAGAAATAGTTACTCAGATAAATTAAATGAATATAAATAAATTCAAATAAAACGAAAATTTCAAATCTCTTACATATCAATATGACGTTATATAAATAGTTATATTCGGTAAGTTGGAGTTTAAGAATGTATTAAACTCAAAAAAAAAAAAAAAAAGACATCATTGTAAAACTTTTGAAATTTACAAATAAATATAAATAACTACATAATAAATTGCTGTTTCAAAGTTATATTAAAAAGTTTAGAAACGTGGTAAATTCAAATATTATTAAATTTCGCAAACTTCTGCAATATTGACAGCACAATTTTGCTTATTGCTGAAGTCTTCTTCGTTCGCCTTGCTTTGCGCTCCCTTTTTCAGGATTGATGCCGAAAAATGCACTAGAACGGTCAATAATATATGTATAAGCAATTGACGTTTAAAAACATTCTCATCAATAAATACCATTAACATTAAATACGATGTAAACCTTAGACAAATTAAACACATTTAATTGAACTTAATATAAGCATTATATACCGTTGAGAAAATTCTAATATTGATGAAGCTTCTTTTGGATATGGTATATTGAAAATATAAAAACTCGCAAATAAACAACAAAAAGACTTGATGAAATTGTTCATTCCATAAACTACAACAATGCAATCAATTACCAGCATGAATCGATTTGCTGTAAATAGCGAATTCCCTAAAAAAAGAATGCAAGTTGACCTAACAAAAACCCATTATAAATATATAAATAAAAATGATCAAGCTCATACCTTTTTATTAAAATTATTTTCAAAAACTTAAAACATATTAGAATTCAACATACCATAAACACATAGATGAGGAGAATTTGATCTTGGCACCAATTCTGTTTGATCCATTGTCTTCTTAACATATTTTTCTTACTATCAAATATTTTTTAGTAACTACATTGCATGTTATTATAAAATGAGTGAAACAATTAATTGCTTGAAAATATGTATTGGATATACTTTAAATTAATGATTATTATTTTTAACATACATCCACAAACATAAAGAGTGCATCAAGTTTTTCATTAAACAAACTAATCAAAGCTATTACAAGACCAGGAGCCACAGGTAAATCTGACTAAGTTTCATGTTTTGCTTTATCTAAATCTATTATCACCTTCTTTACTCTAAGGTCTGCTATTCCACAACTATGCAAAAATAAATATAACTTTTCATCATATAATGCTTTCATCAAAAGCTTACCAGCATTCACTCCATCCATCAAAACATACCAAAACTAAATAAAATAAACTTCTACAAAAATCTAATTAAATATTAAATACTATAAAATGAAATCTCTATTTAGTAGTAATATAGACTGGTTAATAATATAAGTTATATTATTTTTAAATAAAATGAATTTAATTTACTGTAAATAAATTGGGGAATTTTATCAACAAATCGTTCAATAACATCTTTTCATTTATTTTAGTTCGTTGCAAATAGTATTAGAGTTCTTCAGGACTGTTTGAAACACTGAAAACTGGTTCTCGGTTCAAGCAACCATAACTATCAGTTTTTCTTTTTATAACATCTACTGATAATTGTTCCTTTTGGCATTCCAAATTTAAAACACTCAGTAATGGTGGAACACGGTTTGGCCGCTGCAGATAGTCATAACGGTTAACTAGTTGTAATGTCAAACTGTCTTGACCGCTACCAATCACCGTAGTACCATATTCATCTTTAAACCAATTAGGATATTTGGCAACCATAGAAGATGCAATTACATCTAAATATTTTTTTAATGGCAAACAGCAAGGACATCATTCATAATAATCCTTATAACTGCACACCGATGTGCTGTTAAAGGTCTTTCTCCAACTGCAAATATATCTTGGACTTCTTTAGACATTTTGGCCCAAGGTAAAACCAATGTCAAATACCAATCAGCAGCATTTACATGTTTAATCTTTATTACTAGACAAAATTGACACAATATTTAAAATAGAGCAATTAAACACATAAAGAACACTAACTAAATATTTTTTTAACTACTATGTTTTATTAACAACTTTTTTTAATAACTTACTCAAATTAGTTGAGTTATTTTTCACTTCAACTGTGGGCATCATTTGCATGCTGGATTGTGTGGCCACAATAAAATCTTCAGAATTTTGGGATTGTTCTGCAAAAAATTTTATTAATATCATAAATAAAAATATATAAATGTATATGATTATAAAAATCATATTTATTTTGAGTATCATAAATCTTTTTTACCAAAGCTTTCCGTTGCCCACGATTTAAGGAGTTTGCGTTGTTGGATGGGTTTTAGTAAAACCAAATCATCAACTTTAACCAGGTAGAGATCTGTTTCATTTTTACCACCTATTTCCCATAAATTTTTCACAACCTGGTTTAAAACACACCCATCAATATTTGGCAGTGTTCTTAAAATACTACTTTTAATAACCTCCATTATCTAAAAAAAATAGATCATATATAACATGTGTATATATAAAGAATATCATAATAAAAGTCATATTATATTGTAAGTAAATTTTACAGAGTTTGATGTGGTTATTAAATTTAAAAAATTACAACTAATTAAATTTAAAAAACATATATATAGTATTCATAAAATGTAGTATTCAAAAAAAAATTAAATTAAACATATATATTTATAAATATATATAAATATCAAAAATTATACTTGCTTTCATTTTAAATTATACAAAAAAACAAAATAATTAAAATAAATATAATAACAAAATATTAAAAAATTTAACAAAATTCTTAGTAAGGCATTATACATATAATTATGCAGCAAAATTCTTAAAAAACAAAGTTTTCTGAAAACGTTTTTATAAAACTCTTTACTATTATTTTTGATTGGTTCTTATGACTGGTTCTTTAAATAATATTTCTGAAAAAAACTGCACACATTTACTGCATAAATACTATAAATAAAATAGTTTACAAACAAAATCTTTTATCATGATATTGGCAAATAAAAAATATAACTTTTAAAAATTATTTATGTAAACCTGTAGTTATTCGATGAGCATGACACAGAGTGCTTTAAGGAAATAAAAGAGCAATTGCAGTGCTTGTAAATGGTAGTGGAAGGTAGTCTATTAAAGAAGCAATCATTATACATCATTATTTTCTCCACAGACCTCATACATACCAAGCTCATGCACAAGTTGTATGTTCTGCTCATTAATAAGAGCGTACTCAATTCCATGTGTATCAAAAAAAGAAACAAAATTCTTGCAAAAATAGGAAGTTCGTGATCCTTTGTAAAGTCAAAAATCAAGAATAAATCTTTTTTGTAATGGGTACCTTGATAGACAATATGGGTAGAAAATGTATCCGGCAGTTGTCCACATGTAGTTATAATTGCCTCAGAAATTGTAGAACTAAAATTTGTGACATTGAATGAAAATGAATTGACCGCATAAATTTTTTAACTTGGTATGCTTGAATTATTGTATGATTGCAACAACTGGTGTGTCTCTGTTAAGGCTTTACATACATGCATGTAATTGTTAAAATTTCTGGCACATTTTTTAAAGTAAAAATGCTTTTGTTCAAACCTCAAAGTGAAAACTCGCATTACAGGCCTGTAACATAAACTTAGCTGTGGATAGTGGGACAAATAATGATGTTTTGGTAATAGTTTTGAAGAAGAGAATAATTCTCTACGAGAAGACAAATAACTATTTATTGAAACCTGCAGATAAGCAATATGTTGAATGTCAATTTTAGGTGAACATATAATCTCAACAATTTCTTTCAGTCTTAAATACAATAACCACACAGGATCTTCAAAATCTGTAATGTAAATTCCTATATAAAGGGGAAACAAACGCAAAAACACCCAGTTTTGAACTGCATGACCACTTAACTTTTCAGTACTCAAAGTTTTATTCATCTCACAAGGTTTATCCAAGGCATCTCCTTCAAAATATTTCTGCATGTTAATTCTTCTGTTGATGTTGTTAAATGAAAACCATCACTTACTAACAAAATATTTAACAAACAGATACATATCTCGTGAAGCAACGCCTTCAAAGATATCATGAGCTTTGCAAACCTGTTGACACATGAAATCCACATAAACCATTAAATGGTGAATTAAATTTCATTCCTTCAAAATTGTTACCATTATTCTGAGCTAATTGAAGAAGGCTAATATTGTGGCTCGATTCTGTTCAATCTAGTCCACAGAATTGAGGGTTAAAATCAAACTCTGCACGTGTTGCTAAACAGTATCGACAAAAGTGTGAAACTGTGCTAAAATTTTCACAAAAGCCTCCAATAGAATGTGATCCTAAATTATCCCCTAGTATGCATAGAAGTTTTGTTTTTATAGATAAACTTTCAGAAATAGAAACAGAACCAGATATTTCTTCCAATTCATAAAATATTGGTGCAAATACTTTGCTGAGGCCAAAGTACTTTAAATCTGCATCTTTACACATACTATTTAATTCATAAGTATTTTATGTTTTTTTCTTCCTGATCCAATTGGGTTGACAATTTCAAAAGAATCTTGATATATATAATGAAATATATATAATGAATATATATATATATATATATATATACATATATATATATATATATATATATATATATATATATATATATATATATATATATATATATATATATATATATATATATATATATATATATATATCTTCAGGCTGAAGTCTTCAGCCTGAAGATATCATGAACTTTAGCTATGTTTTAGGTTTAAACTTTACCTATGTCTATGTCTTCAACCTGAAGATATCATTAGCTGAAGGTAATGATATCTTCAGGTGTTTGATATCAAACACGTTTTATATGCTCTATCTTTATAATATAAGGATATAAGATTGAATATATAAAACGTGTTTGATATCATGATATCAAACACATTATATATATTTAATCTTATATCCTTATATAATAAAGATATAAGATTGAGTATATAAAACGTGTTTGATGTCAAACACGTTGATATCATATAAGTTATATTATAAAGTCAAGTGCAATAAGAAATAACATTGAAACAAATAATATTATTTTGTAAATTATAGGATCAATTATTTAGACATATACAAATATTTCAAAAAGAAATTATTCAAAAATCAATGCTAAGACTAAATATCACTGATCTCAAAATATAACTTATATTTTGAGATCAGTGACTGAATATCAAAAAAAAAAAAAAAATTGCCAACCCAATTTACTTAATTTGTCTAAAAATTTTACGGAAGTATACCGTGAAGTAGTAAGCCGAAACACCGTATTAATTACGGTATTGGACCGCAAAATGCGTTCACGATGAAACCGTGTTATTCACGGTATAGTACCGTGAATTTCACTGTAAAGTTTTACAGCGTAGTAAACTGGGGTAAGAGTAAACTAAAAAGTGAAGGGTTTAGCTATTTTTTTTTTTTTGAATCTATTAAAAAAGAAATATTTAAAGAAGTGAGGGACTGTATTGTACAGAACTTTGATTTTAATTTAAATATTTTTTTAGAAATAGTTTTTCTCGGAGATGAAAAAAGAATTAGTTCAGTCTTTTCGGTGTTAATATATTAGCATTTCACCAGTGAACTATACCTTTTAGATCCAAATTTGTATTCTAACATAAAGAATGATACAATTTGTTGATATACAAAAAATTTGCATTATCGGCAAACAGATGAACTCGTGAGAAATAAGCAGTTTCCAAATCGTTAACTTAAAGTTAACGATTTGGATTACTATTAGATAAAAGAGAAATAGTTAGTGCATGAAAGTAAAAATGTATTTTTACTTATAATAAGAATAACACAAGATAATTTTAAAATATTACAAAATGATCAATTTATAAATTAAGTGTTAAATGTCTTGGAAAAAATATTTGAAAATTCATAATTAAAATCCATAAAAATGTTTGTGGGAATGCTGTTTGTTCCTAATGATTTTTTTAGATTTAAATTAGATATAAGAGATGAAATTTCAGGATTATTAGTTGAAGATAATAATAGACAGAGTAAATTTGGATATTTAAGATACTTTTGATACTTTATTGATAAATTTTCCTAGGGACGTTAGACACCCTACCAACCTATGCCACCCAAGGGACGGCCCTGAGACGAATGAATATTGGATTTGAGTTTCTTGATAATATTTGTTTAAAAAAAGTGTCAAATGTTTCAGAGATAAGAGTTCAATAAGTTTCAATTTTTTGTAAAGAGATGATAGATGATTTATTAAAATTTTAAAACTTATTTTTTAACAACTTAATATCTAATATTTATAAGATGCCTTTCCAAAGTTCGCGAAGATTTTTTACATTTTCCGAGAGAAAAATTTTTTAAATGGATTTTTTTAGTAAGTTTAATTAATGTAATAATCATACATTTATATCTGGCAAGTGCTGATATCTGGTGTTTATATTGTTATTATTTAGCTTGCAATTTTTATGGAATATTAGCGAAATGTTTTAAAATGTAGCAACAACAATAACAATAAATTAAAACATTTAAAAACAAATTTATACTCTAAAAAAAACCTAAATCTAATTTAAAAATTAATAGTCCTTTTTTTACTTTTTTTAAATGTGTAAAACACATATTAAAAGCTTTTTGAAATAGTAAAATTAATTTAAAACTAGTTAACTGATGATAACAATTCAAATGATAACAAACTCCAACTAATAATCTAGAAAAGGACCACGATTGTGGAACTCATTTCTCACAAATAAGATTAAACGATAAACTCTTTTCAACATTTTAAATGCGTTGTTAAACAACTGTTACTTGACCTCAACATTACTGAAACAATCTCTTATTTTTAAAAAACTTTTAGACGTCTTGAAATTTTTTTTTTTTTTCATTTACACAGTAGCTGGAAATGTTTATGGTTATATTTATAAAAATGCATTTAATTGTATTTATATTTATAAAGATATATTTACTTGACAATTATAATTACACGAGTTCTTATATTTACATATATTTAAATATCTTATAATTTGTGTTTATTTAATATTTAATTGATATTGATTGTAAAATATAACTAAAATTAATGGAGCAAGATGATAAGACTATCGTCTTCTGCTTGCTCCGGTCAATTTGTTACGTTAACAATGTTGTAAAAATTTTATATTTACGAAAAAAGATATATCTATCTATAACAAGGGGGGGCATCCATAAAGTTCGCACGCAATAAAACCACTGATTCAGGACCCCTTCTCCTTTTGAATGCAACTGCTTTCAAGTAGCCTCTACCCTCTGCGTTCATACGCATTATTTATTAAAAAATCAACTCCCTCCCCAACACAAGATTTTTTCAAAACATCAAAAACAAAAAACTTTTAGTTTGTTCGTCATTCGTAGTTTGTTCATCATATTACGTAACATTAATATTGATTTTTTAAATTCATAAAATTCTGTTTTTTTTTAAAAAAAAAAAAACAGAATTAATTAAAAGGCAACCAAACCCCGTACGTTTTTGTTGTCTTTAGCACCCCTTGTACGCTTCCGTACCCTTTTTGGTAATCCGTCCCCTTAATCCTGCGTACAATGAAGACCCTTAAGCTAGGGAAAACAATCCTACATCTTTTACATTTGGAATGATACAAAATAAAACATATTATATAGTTACTCGAAGACATATAATATAAAAATTAATTTAATAATAATTATATAGTTACTTGAAGACATATAATATAAAAATTAGTTTAAAAAAATAAATAAAGGACTTTATATAAAGATTTATCTTTTTTTTTGCCACGTCATTCGAATTACAAGACCAATGGTTTAACTAATCAGATTCGATCTTATTGTATTTTAAGTTTGATACGTTTGCGCGTTTGAAATTCTTATATGGCTTCTAATAAAGCAGAGCTAAATAATAAAGTAGTTGTTGTGAGGATTTATCGCGTTGATTTCGTAACCGTATTGCTTAGTTGCTGTCGTAAATGTTCGAAAGTAGTTTTGATGAAACCTCATAAGTCTTACTAATAAATATGAGCCGAGAAGCATCGTTAAGTTTTATTTTTGTTCTTTTTTGTTTAATAAGTAATAGCTGGTTGGAAGAACTAACGTTTGAATTAGAAGATAATGAACGTCAATGTTTTCACGAAATGATTTATAATGAAACGAAATGTACATTAGAATTTCAGGTAGATTTTTCGATAATTAAAATGTTTTTTTGTTTTTTTTTAAAGTAATTGTTCAAACCTAATAATATTTTTGTTTTGCTTTAATTTGATTTCATTTAATAAAGTATGATCACTTTAATGTACAGTACAGTCGTAACTTAATGTCAATAACGGGACAATTTTGAATATGAAGTTGTTTACTTTGTGCTTAAACATTTCAAAGCATGTTACTAGGCTGTAATATAAAATATAGCAGGTCAATAATGATTAATATTTTTCTATTCAATGTTTCAATCTGTGAGATAAGAATTTTGAAAAAATTTTAAAAAGTTTTTTAAATATTTTTTTTAAGTAAAGTTTAATTCAAAAATTAATAAAAATCTATAATTTTTTCGCTTATAATAATCATCTGAAAATACCTTAATATATTTAAGCAACGGTACAGTAGAATGAAAACAGTTTTAAAATTATCTAAATTAAGTTCTAATTTAAATCTTTTAAACCAATATTTTATTTTTTCAAGTTTTTTATAGTTATATTAAATCATGGTAGGAATGAATATGTTTAAACATTTTTATAATATTTTAAAAAATTTTTACATGTGATAGTTTTAAAGCGGAAAATTGCTTATAAAGATTGTATTAATTACAAAAAAGGATGATCATCTAACTAGATCTTCTAACTAGATGATCTTCTAACTAGAGCTTGAAATGATTAAAGGAATCCCCAAGTGCCAAAATAAGTTGTGTTCATATAAAAAAAAATGTTAAAAAGAATATTTGGGTTAAATTTTGAAATTAAAAATAAGTAATAACTGCATAATAATATAACTAAAATTTCCATTCTTTCTTGGTTCTCAGAATCTATAAAATATTTATTGACCAGGATGACTTGACCAGGAAGGCATACGAAAAAAAGCCTTTTTATGACCACGAAAATAATATTTTATTTTCAAAATTTAAAAAATGCGCTGAAAAAATGGTTTTTAATTATGTTAAAAATAAATAACTTTGACATGTTTATTTTAACTAATGTTTTTATATTAGCAAAACGCTTTTAAATAAAGTAATTACTGGTTTTAATTAAAGTATAAATGAAAGTATAAATTTTTATTTATATTGTTTAATGCTATGTAATTTATGGGATCGTTCATAAATTACATAGCGCAAAATGAAACTTATAGAAAAATAAAAAGGATTAAAAGTTTTCCCTCTCAGAGTCGTTAATTGAATCAAGTATATAAACAATCCTTCAAGTCCAGCTAAAACTGCAGCGCAAAAATGCAAATTGATCTCCTTATATTTTTAAAATAAGTTTTGCGTTGCATATTTTATAAGCGTTTATGTAATTTTAAATGTAATTAAAAAAAAAAATAATAATTTTATTAGTAACAACTAAAAACAACTATTGTCTCTATAAATCTAATAAGAATCATTAAAGTTAATAAGCTCGAAAAGAAGAAAGATTTTTTAATTCAAATGTTGTTTGAATTAAATAACTTTGATCTTATTTTTATATTATTAAAACACATATAAATAAAGGAATAAATCACTGCTAATGATTTTTTATATAAAGTTGAGTATGAGTATCATATATATTTTTTTATATTTATATAAGCTTGTATTTTTTATTATAAATGTATTATTTATATCAACTTTTTAAAGCTTTTATTTATAAAATATTATTTATAACTTTTTAAATTTACATCAACTTTTTAAAGCGATGATTCAATTATACTTTTATTTGTTTACTCTTACTGCAAAAAGTTTTTACAAATCTTTTTTTTCAACTTTTAAATGTGTGAATTGTTATTTTTTTCTTACAAAAATTTATTTGCTTCTTTTAGGATAATTCTTTTTTTTTAGTTTATTTATAGTTAAGATAATTTTTTCAGTGCATTCTTAAAATGTATAAAATTAGTATTTGCGTGGTCATCTTATGGCCTAAAATTGCATACCTTCCTGGCCAAGTCTGATATATGCCACCATCTGCAGACTTAATAATTTATTTTGTGCCCATTTAATTCATAACAATTGCAGTGTATGATGTCATCATATAATTTTTTCTTAAGATATCATTTTTTAAGATAAGTATTTTTTCTCCTACATTCAGCAAATTGTGTTTATTTGTATAAATTTTTACTAAATCCCAAAAAATATTTGTAATACAATTAAAAATAAAGTAATATTTTGTTTTTAGATTTTATGAGGCAGCTTGTTTTTATCATCAGGATAATTTATAAATTAATGTGTCTTTTATAAATTAATTATAAAATGTTATAATTTATAAATTAATGTGTCTATAGTTGTTTAGATTTTTTTAAATAAGCATTTTTTCTTGAAAAAATTATTTTTGTACAAGTATTATAGGTTGTTATATTTACTTGTTATAGAATCTTATATTTAAGATGACCAATAATCCTCCTGTTGTGCTAGAGCTAAATAAAAATTTTAATAGCGAACTCCTATAATAAAAAAAAAAGAACCTAGTCACCTTTTTATATATTCTGAATCTTTTTTATTTTTGTTTAAACAATGATAATTTTTTTCTACTTTGTGTAGGCCATTTATCGCTAAAAGTTTTTGTCATTTCGTTTGCAAACAATTAGAAGTTAAAAATCAAACAGTTAAGCAATTAAACCATGTAAAAGATATTGTTAATAAAAAAGTAATTAAGTAAAGCAGTCTTGGACAGGAACGGAGTGCAATTGAGCACTATTGCTGACCACGCAAATAATTTTTTTTTTTAAATATTTGTTCTAAACATAATTTAAAAAAATATATTTTAAAAAGTATAATTTTAAAAAGTATATATTTTTTATGTAAATGTAATTTTGTGTATCTGTTTTTTTTTCTAATGTAATTTTTAAAGCAATTTTTACGATTTATTTTGTAAACAAAAAGACTTTCAACAATAATTGCGTTATAAATGAAATTGTTTATAATCATCTAAGTTAATAAAACTATTAATGAAATAAAAAGTTTCTGGTTACTAAGCACAAACATGCATACAAAGTAACTAGCACTATATATACATTTAGAAAGTTATTAAATATAAAGAAAAGTTTTTAAGCTTTTAGATATTGGTTTACTAGCTCTAAATATTTTCGCTTCAGTTGCCATTCTTACAAAATCGTTATACTAAAGTTACTTTTTTCTGTTTTAAATGCTAAGTAAAATTAAAAAGCCCACTCACTAAACATCATCCGCGATATTGTGAAGCAGTTCCGCTTCCTCTTCATGAAGTATTGTTAACCTTTTTAGTTGATTTCTATCTAGTTGATTTAATTTCTACAGTAACTCAATGATTTAATTATTTAATTTGTTCATCTTACTAAGAAGAATTGTTTCAAATATGTTAAAATTTTCACGCAAAACAGAATTGTTATTTAAAAAATTAACTTTTTTATTTATAAAATAATTTAGCTTAAATAAAACTAAAGCTAGCGTTAGTTTTATCTTATCTAGAATCTTGTTAGACTTTTAAGGGCCGGGGGCTATTTTTATATTGGAGGCCTTTTTAGGTGCCACAGCGTAAAAATGATTAAAAAAAAGTCTTCTTGACTATTTCGGGGATCGTACTTAATCCAGCAATGGAAATAAGACACGAGTATATAAATAAAAATTATATTAAACTCTTTAATAATTAAAAGAACATTAAAAATTATAAAAGAGATGTTTTGAGAATATTTGTTCTAAACATAATTTATTTTGCTTTAAGGTTTTTTGCGTTAAAAGTTATTTTCTGTTTCTAATTTATTATTTTTGTAATTGTCTCTCATCGGTCCAATTATTCTTTTTTGCGCTTTTTTTATTGTGTTTTGAAATGTTCTCAAAACAATTAAAAAACCGACCAAGCCTGATATATATATATATATATATATATATATATATATATATATATATATATATATATATATATATATATATATATATATATATATATATATATGTATATATATATATATATATGTATATCAGGCCTTGTTAAGAAGCGCTACGCAGCTTGCATTTTGCTTGCGAAAAGGCGATTTGCCTACGCGTTCAGCAGTTTTGCGCTACGCAAAAACTTATATCTTTTAGAATATTTAAATTATCTTTTGATTGTCGTTAACGTGACGTTTATTCAGAAGAAATAAAGTCTTTAAAGTATTTAAGCGCAAGTGTAAACTAATAGATTTTTTGTTAAAGAAACAGTTTGTTAAATAATTTTTTTGTTGTTGTTAAAAATTAGTTAAAAAAATAAGGTGTTTTAAGTTTTATCTTAAGGAATTAAATATATAAATTTCTTTTAAATATAAAATTTATTTTTAGTCATAACAATTTAAAAAATGCACGATTTATTTTGATGTAAATATTTTATTAATAAGATATTTTGTTTATTGTTAATTCAATAACGTAAAGTTTTAATGATGTTCGTTTAATTTATAAAAATAAATTATGATCGCGAATATGTTATCGGTAACTGATAAACAAAATAAAAAACTCTTTCTTGTCTAAAAACATTAAAATGAGTTCATATATTAAATAAGAAAAAATTTATTAACAGTTAATAAAATAACCAAAAACCAAAATCATAAGATAATAAACATAAAAATCATAAGAAAATTAACAAACATTATTTTACGTTTCATGAAAAAAATATTTTTTTCAAAGTAAAATTTAGTTCATATTTGAAAAAAATAATAAAAATAATAAAAATAATTTTTTATATAAGAACTTAGATTTTATTTGTAACTTTTGTTATAGTGAGAAAAAAACAAACTGTTTGTATGATTTTTAACGCGTTAATAAAATAACTTTAATTACAATGCGGTACTTGAAAAGACGCGAGTGACGCAATATAACTTCTAACGATGCAAAATATATTTGATGAGTTGAGTAACTTAGAAATGCGTTACGCGTTTTCGCTACGCAGCGAAATCTCGTAACAAGGCCTGGTATATATATATATGTATATATATATATATATATATATATATATATATATATATATATATATATATATATATATATATGTATATATATATATGTATATATATATGTATATATATATGTATATATATATATATATATATATATGTATATATATATATATATATATATTTTCATTCATTATTTAAAATAATATAAATAACGTCTTAAACTATTTACTAACCAGTTGTAGCAACTGATTTCCTTATTCCAGGCCTTGTTAAGAAGCGTTACGCAGCTCCCATTTTGCTTGCGAAAAGGCGATTTGCCTACGCGTTCAGCAGTTTTGCGCTACGCAAAAACTTATATCTTTTAGAATATTTAAATCTTTTGATTGTCGTTAACGTGACGTAACGTAACGTTTATTCAGAAGAAATAAAGTTGTAAAAGCATTTAACCGCAATTGTAAACTAATAGATTTTTTGTTAAAGAAACAGTTTGTTTCATAATTTTTTTTGTTGTTGTTAAAAATTCGTTAAAAAAAATAAAGTGTTTAAATAAAGTTTTATCTTAAGGAATTAAATATATAAATTCCTTTTAAATATAAAAATTACTTTTAGTCATAATAGTTTAAAAAATGTACGATTTATTTTGATGTAAATATTTTATTAATAAGATATTTTGTTTATTGTTAATTCAATAACATAAAGTTTTAAAGACGTTCGTTTAATTTATGAAAATAAATTATGATCACGAATATGTTATCAGGTAACTGATAAATAACAAAAAAAAAACTCTTTATCGTTTAAAAAAAAATTATTAAAAAGAGTTCACAAATTAAATAAGAAAAAATTTATTAACAGTTAATGAAATAACCAAAAACCAACTGTAAAATCATAAGAAAATAAACAAACATTTTACGTTTCATGTAAAAAATATTTTTTTTCAAAATAAAATTTAGTTCATATTTGAAAAAAATAATAAAAATGTTTTTTTAAATAAGAGCTTAGATTTTTTTTGTAACTTTTGTTATAGTGAGAAAAAAAAAACTGTTTGTATGATTTTTAACGCGTTAATAAAATAACTTTAATTACAACGCGATACTTGAAAAGACGCAAGTGACGCAATATAACTTCTAATGATGCAAAATATATTTGCTGAGTTGAGTTACTTAAAAATGCGTTACGCGTTTTCGCTACGCAGCGAAATCTCGTAACAAGGCTGAATAACCTGTTATTCGATCCTAGCTTTTGTAATTTTAAATTTAATTTAAATTTTTTGTTTACTTTTTCCACGGTTTTTTATTCAACCAATACTTGCTTTACTAAAGAATCACATTGTTTCGTTAACTATAAAAACTTTGGACAATGCAAATTTTTCCAAATGTAACCCTCGACATCACTGATTGTTCCATTTGGTTATGTTTAATTTTATCCTCTTTTTTAAGGACTGTACTGGTTTTTTCACTTAATAATTAGAATAAAATATGAAATAAAGTATGCTTGTTTGAAAAATAATAACTCAAAAATTTTAAAAATATGACATCGCTGGTTTTTTCACTGAGGTCTTCATATATATATATATATATATATATATATATATATATATATATATATATATATATATATATATCACAAAAAATAAAATATATATCACAAAAAATAAAATAAAAAAATAACTAAAATAAACTAAGAACTCAAAAAACTAACCTAAAATGAAAATTATTTTAAATTACATTTTTAATTACGTTTAAAATAAATAACTTTATAAATATGATCTTTTGTAGTTTTTTTTTTTTTTTAAATTAAAGGCAAAATGCTTTTATATAAAATAAAAAATTACTTCTTCGATTGTTTAATAATAAATAAACAAACTTTATTTAAATTATCAAAGAGTATATATACAATTTTTTATTTATATAAGTATGCATTTTTTTAAACAAATTGCAAAACAATATATTAACTATAAAATAAATTATGTAGTCTTGTTAAAATAGTAATTTTTAAAGGGATCCCTAAGTGCAAGACTAGTAGCCTTTAAGCAAAATTTTTTTTGCAAAACAAAATAATAACCGTATATCAATAAATCTAAAATTGTCACTTTAGGCAAAGCTTGCCTTCTCCATTTTTTCTTGGTTATATATATATATATATATATATATATATATATATATATATATATATATATATATATATATATATATATATATATATATATATATATATATATATAACAATTGTTATATATATATATATATATATATATATATATATATATATATATATATATATAACAATTGTTATATATATATATATATATATAACAATTATACAGATAACAATTGGCTGAAAAAAATTGAGTTTTATCTGAATTGAAGTTCACCAGCCACTGTGAGCTCCATGCTGTAGCAGAAGTGAGATCCTTTTCAAGCTCAAATGTCCCCTCCAAGCAATCAGAGGGTGTTGGTTTCTTATCACAACAAAAATAAATGGTAGTATCATCTGCAAACAATGCCACCTTAGATGTGAGAATATCTGGAAGATCGTTAATGTAAATTAAAAAGAGTATAGGGCCAAGGATAGAACCTTGAGGAACCCCTGAAGTTACAGAATAAGAAGAAGAGTGTTCAACTTGCTACAATTGGAAAGGAAGGATTCAATGATCTTAACGATGTTGCCAGATACACCATAAGAAGAAAGCTTATGGAGAAGACCAGCATGCCAAACTTTATCAAAAGCTTTTGAAATGTCAAGAGCGATGGCCTTAACCTCTCCACCTTCATCTAATGCACGATAAAACCTGTCAGTTATTACTGTTAACAAATCAGCTGTAGAACGAGAAGATCAAAATCCATATTTATGGTCAGAAAGTAAGTGATTAGATTCAAGATGAGAAATTAAGTGTTTGTTAATAAAAGATTCAAAAACCTTGCTTATGATAGGAAGAAGACTTATGGGACGGTAGTTAGACGAATCAGATCGCTCTCCAGAATTTTTGAAGATAGGGATAACAGATGCCGCTTTCCAGCAGGCTGGAAAGCAAGACTCTGATAATCACTTGTTAAATAGTTTTGAAGGTATAGATGACAGCTCCGAAGAACACTTCTGCAAGACAATAACAGATATGTTGTCCGGGCCACAAGCTGTAGAAGAGTCTAGGCAGGAAATCACTTTAGATACAGATGCTTGAGTGATACGAATGTCAAGCAATGGATCAACCTGTTTGTTGGCAATATCAGGTAGAACGCAACTAGTGGTGAGGTGACAAAGTCTGAACCATACAAGAGAGGTGGAATTATAGATTTGCCCTTATATTTGATATTATTAAAGATTCTCTAGAAGATTCTCCGGTTTCGATTGGCAATCGCAGCAGCACAGTGTGAGGAAAACCATGGAGGAGAGTGAGGCTTGACCTAGAATCGTTGAGAGGGAATAAAAGATTCCATGCCAGCCTGAATCCACGAAGTTATGTAAGAAGCACATTTGTCGACAGGAAGACAAAAGATTTCTACCCAAGGGCCATCACAAAGAAAATCACAGAAAGAATCCCAGTCAGCTTTACTGTAGTTGTAAGAGGTTTGATAATAGGGGGATTCAGGT
>NC_088928.1:61447500-61585000 GCF_038396675.1 Hydra vulgaris
CAGATGCAAAAAAATGAGCAAAAAACTCAGACACGTTTGTAGCTATTGCTTTTAATTTTCTGAAGAATATACCATTGCCTAATAAATCAACTAACGATGTGTATTTCCAAAGACAGCTTAAGTTTTTTTCATTTATTATACACATCCTATTCAGTGATGAAGTTTTTCTTTATACATACGATGAAACAACTGTAGGAGTAGTAAAAGAGAGTTGATGATGTTTGCTCTATACTTTATCATTTTATTATTAATCATCTTTGTGACACAGTTTTTGAATTACATTTTTTTTTGCAATGGATGTGCAGGACAAAATAAAAAATAGACTGTGTTGGTTTGCATTGTATAGTTCACTTTCAAAGACGTTTTAAATGTATTAAAGTGTCATTTCCTATACGATGTCATTCCTATATGAAATGTGATCGTGCATGGCAAATGTTAATATAAAGGCTAATGTCGAAATTCCTGAGGATTGGCGTCAGGTTCTTAAGAATTGCAGAAAAAAACCTTCACCTTATCTGCACTCAATCTGTTTAATATGTATTCCTCAGTTCTACCAATAAGTACTGCCAAATATAACAACTTACAAGTTCTGAAGGGCCTATGTAAACCTGATAATCGCAGTTTTTTTGATAATCTTGTTACTTCAAACACAGGAACACAAGATTCCGCATCAGAAGATTCAGATGATTAGAAAAATGTATTTTAATTTTTGTTATGTTTCTCATTAATTACATTTTGTTTTAAGATTTAACTTTATTAGAAAAAAAAATCTTTAACTCCACATTAGATATTAACAAAGGTAATAATTTCCCATAGACGTTTCAGCGGGATAACAAAAAGAAACTAGCAAAAGAAACAGTAGGGTCAACTGTTTTTTGAAGCCCTTTACATCATTAGGAGCCCATTTTTTAAATATTGTTTTGTTATTAAACAAAAAAGAAGAGCTAAAAATAGAATTTATGTCATTTAAAAATTTCAAGGAAAAAGTCAGTGATGTCTATTTATTGATAATGAACTTTAGTTTCTGAAAAAAGCATTGAAAAGATATTTATTTTTTATTTTTTAATAAATAATCTGATACAAATATAGTTAATTTATATATACATATATAAAACTAAACTGCAGTGTATAAACAAAATTTTAAAGAACATTTTGAACTTTAAAAATTGATTTTTTCAAAATAAGAAAAATGTGACAACGCTGGTTTTTCCACTGAGGTTTTCATATATATATATATATATATATATATATATATATATATATATATATATATATATATATATATATATATATATATATATATATATATATATATATATATATATATATATATGTATATATATATATATATGTATATATATATATATATATATATATATATATATATATATATATATATTAATATACACAAATATATGTACTTAGCCGTACAGATATATTATGACAGTATCAATTTATATATGCAAAGATGATGATGATGTGTGTGTATGTGTGACCAGGATCACTTTTGATTTTTGCTTCATAACAATTTTTTAATGCACCTTTTTTTTAAGTGATTGGTTTAATTTGTAGAATAAATTTATTTCTACAAAAATAAATTTATCAATTACTAAAATATAACAGGTTAAACTTGTATGACTAATTAAAGTAAAACTAGAAATTTGTATCAAGGTACCCCACCCATGGGGTACTTTGATACAAACTATGAGTATCATTAAAAAAGTAAATATAAAGTAAAAAATGTAAAGAAAATTTTTTACTTAAAAGAGAAAAAAAATAATTAATATAGCCCTAGTAATGCATCTAATGGTCCAAATCACATTTCAGAAATCATGATAATATATTGTTTTAAATGTCATTTTTAAGCATCAATAAATAATGTCTTAGTACTGCAATTGGATCTCCTAGTATTATATCTGGAAAAAAAATTTGAAAATTGGCTGTAAATATATAAAAAAAATTACTTTAAGTATTATTTGGCACAATAAAGTTTTGCAGTTTTAGCACACCCCATAAATGCTTGCTAATCATACTTACACCCCATCAAATCATACTTGCTAATAGAAAACAATCACTTTATTTTCAAAATCAACTTGTTTTTTAAATGATTTTGTTTAATGAAGTAAAGAGCCTATGGATTCTAGTTTACAATATAGTGTTACTTTTTGAATAAGATATAACTTATCAACTTTAAAAACTAATAAATTACTTTGTCATCAAAAAAATACAAATTTCAAACCTTCGCAGGCCTAATGATGACAAATGATATTTTTTTAAATATAAAATATAAAAATGGTTATCACAACTCTTAAGATGCCTCCAATAAGATAGTGTAAATTTTAATATATATATATATATATATATATATATATATATATATATATATATATATATATATATATATTACAATTTACACTATCTTATTGGCAAAGGAGCATGGTATATACATTTTTATCTTATATTTTATATAATTACCTTTTCTTTTTATAATGCAAAGAACTTATGCTAAAATTATATCCATACTTAAGTCTAGGATTAAATTTGGGTGCCAAAATTTGATCCCTAAATTGATCCCTATTTGATCTTTTTTTTATATATATTAAATAATTAAATATAATATTACACTTTTAAAAATATTTGATAAAAACAAATTTCTTTCTTTTCTTGAATTTTGTATAAATAAATTAAAATATCATAAATTTCTTTAAATTATTATTCCTTAAATTTCTAATTGCGCCTCAGCAACTAAAAATGATTTTTTATTTTTAAAAAATTAGCAAATAACAAATTTAACTTGCATTTAAAAAAAAAGTTTAATGAACATTTTGTTCAAATTTTTGATGCAGCCTCAGAACACGTTTACAAAGAAATTTAGATTTTTGTAAAAAAAAAATGTTAGGAAAAAAAACCGAATAAAAATTCCAATAAAATCACCTTTTTTTTTTTTTTTTTGGAATAAATAAAATTTAAATATTGAACAATATTTAGTAATATTTTTAAATAAGTTTGACACAAACTTTTGTAACAAACTTTTTCACATAATTATCATTCAAATGTTAAATTGGTTTTTTATAAAATTATGTATTTCTTTATGCTTATCACCTAATTTAAAATAATAATAAAAATGTACACTGTAAGTATTAACCTACCGTGTGCAACATGACACTTTTAGTGATGTCCATGTTATTACACTGATATTTTAATGCTCTTAATGAAATCAGCCTTTCTGAAAGCTACCACAGAGTTCAGGGAGCCCTACTTCTAGTTAGCCATTGGAACCATTAAACTGAGTTTTTGAGCTATACCATCATTAGGAGATAACAGGAAGGGTTACATAGCCACTAACAAAGAGGAACAAGCAAAAATCTATGGGTAAAGTCAAGAAGATCCAGCATTCATCATCCTAAGCACGAAACAAGGTAACACAGATTTACATTTATGCCAGCCTAAAAGATAAAGAATGGGTGCAAGAATGATCAACATAATTATACTACTTGCCCCTAAAGTCTTTGCCTAGGAGGCCTTCTACAAAACTGAAGCTGGATGTAGTTAACATCTGCCCAAGATGAGTATTTTTATAAAGACACCATTCGCCCTTACTCAACCAAGAGCCTCAAGGCAGGTGAATTTGCGTAGAAAAACAAGTCCTGCAAGGTACCAGGACATAGGGAATGTTGTACTGGATTAATTTTACCAGTACCAGAGTGATGTGATGAACCTGACCTGACATGATATGACCTGACCTGGAGTAGTTAAAAAAAGTTACTTCTGTTAGCAGTACTAGAAAACATTGAATGGGAGAGTTTGCAAATGCATTAGGAAAACATGGCATCTAAAGGAATACTTAAAATTAAGGTGAACACATTTTACATATGTGCTTAACACCGTGTTAGAGGTTCAGATAGAACACAAACATACATGTAGTAATTTATGGTTGAATGAAGACTGCCAAACGTTCAGGCAAAACACAAACATACATGTAGAACTTACAGGTGAGTGAACACCACTACTGAGGTCAGGCAGAATACAAACATTAATATATAGTAAATTTTAGTTGGGCTAACACAGAAACTATGACACGTTCAGAAGTCTTTTCAGGACAGTTGTGGAGTTTCACGCCTTATATCACTATGCATACAATATTTTGTTTTGACAATTTGGCCACAGCACTTTGCATGTTTTGATAATTTGCATGTTTTAAAAATGTGCTGAATAAACCAAAATAAACTGAAGAGAAAATTAAATATAAACAAACCATAAACTAAAAAGAGAAACAAAATCTCAACGAATAATAAAATAATTCAAAAATAAATCAGTAAAAATAAATCAGTAAAAATAAAATCATAAAATTAATATATTCTTTCAATTTAGAAGCGTCTCTAATAATAGTTCAAACTTAATAATTAATTTAAAAGTGTCTCAATTAATAGTTTAAACTATATAATTTTTTCTATGTCACTATGTTAGTGTAGCTCTTAGTTTGATTTAATGTTGTATTTATGAGTTACAACTGATAGTTCGGGGTTGGTTGAAGGTTCAAATCCTATTAGCAAATAATTTTTTTAATGTTCTATTTGCTTAGTAGACATTAGAAAATTTCAAAGTTTCAAATTTTTAAATAAGTTTCAAAGTAATTGAGCTTGGATTAAACTTTGAAATTTTGATCTTTTCTAAATTTCATAAACTTAAAAATAAAAATAAAATAAATTTTGTACTTTTTTTTTTCTGGTTTGTTTTTTTATTTATTTTATCATTCGTTTATTTTTATTTTTTTTATTTTTATTTTTTATTTTTCTTTTTAGTTTATGGTTTGGCTATTTTTAATTTTAGTTAAAGTTGACATTTGTTTATTCAGTACATTTTTTAAAAGCACTAATTTTCAAGACCAAGAGCCGTGGCCAAGTTGTCAAAACAAAATATGATATGCCTTGTCATATAAAGCGCGTGGCTGCATGCCTCTCCTGAAAAGGCTTTCCTTCAACTATCTAACAGATAATAATAAATTACTCTATAGCCACGATAAATATTAGATAGTATTGATAACAGGAAGTACAATTCTTCTAGTCTTTGCTTAGAAAGCAATTCTTTCTAGACAGCAGGACATGGAACAGATTGCACTAGATTACCAGGTACTTTTGCTTTTATTTTTGTTACCAGGGTGATCACGATGATCATATGCCTGACTTGACAAAAATGTAAAAGATACAATGAAAATATAACTCTTGCAATATCTGAATTTATATTTTCTAGAGTTATAGGAGATAAGTAGTTTGTTTTTAAGCCAAGTTTAAAAACTCTTATTTTTTTACTTAGTTTTTGTGTACTTGTTGGATAGAGTAGGGTGGGTTAATTTAAGCTTATATTTTTTAGCTATTTTTGATATTGGGCAAAAAATATATTTAGCAAAACAATTTATTTTTTGAAAAAAGCTTAAATCATAATTAGAGATCTTAAAATCATAATTAGGCATCTTTTTTAGTAAATTGCATTTAAAAAAATGTATTTTTTTAAATGTAATTTACTTATTTGATACTACCATTTATTCTTGTCGTGATAAGAAGGCAACACTCTCTGATTGCTTGGAGGGGCCTTTGAGCTTGAAAAAGATCTCACTTCTTCTACAGCATGGAGCTCACAGTGGCTGGTGATCTTCAATTCAGATAAAACTCAATTTTTTTCAGCCAATCGTTATCGCAATAATTTAGATCTTCCTATATTTATGAACGGTGATGTACTCGATGAATCATCCACTCTTCATCTTTTAGGATTAACTCTTACTTCCTATCTTTCTTGGAAACCATATATCAAATCCATTTCAAAATAAGCATCTGCTAAGGTTGCATCTCTTTATCGAGCTCAACACTTTCTTACTTCGGATTCTATTCTCTATCTCTATAAATCTCAAATCCGGCCTTGTATGGAATACTATTGCCATGTCTGGGGTGGATCTTCTAATGATGATCTTTCTCTTTTAGACAAGGTGCAAAAATGCATTGTAAACATAGTTGGACCTGCTCTTGCAGCCAACCTTTAACCATTATCACATCGTCGTAATGTTGCTTCTCTTTCTCTTTTCTACAAATACTATAATAGGCACTGCTCTAAAGAGCTAGCGTCTCTTGTGCCATCTACTAAAATTCATTCTCGTGTTACTCGTCATTCAATTAAGTCTCATCCTTAAGTGCTCGAAAAACTCTTATTCGTCTAGTTTTTTCCTCAAACATCAGTTCTTTGGAATTCGCTTCCTTCATCTTGCTTTCCTGATTCATATAATTTGCGATCCTTTAAGTTGTCTGTCAATCGTTATCTTGCTCTACAATGTTCATCTTTTTTCTTCCAGTAACTTCCAGCTTTAATTAGTGGTTGCTTTCAACCTTGTTGGAATTTTCTTCTCTGTTAGTTGTTTTCCAAAGAATTTTGAATTTTCTTGCATTTTAATTTCCACAGTTTTTTTTTATGACTTGTTTAAATGTCAACCTGTTTCTCTGCATTATGACCTTATTTGTCAAGGTTCATGTTTTGAAGTTATAGAGTTAAGATTGGGTTGTAACCACAATTATAGTAGCCTCCTTGGCTGTAGTGGTCTTCTTGGCCTTGGGCATGTGAATTAACATAAAAAAATATATAATATTGCATAATTCTTCACATCAAATATATAATATTCAAATGTGAATGTTTAAGTATGTATAAAAAGACCAAGCATAATGAAATTTTGTTTAAGGAAGAATTTAAAGTGGAAGCTCTTTGGGAGCTGGAAGCTAACCAATTTTTTTTGTATTATGTATTTAAGAGTCATCAGTTTACAAAATTGTCTTGTTTTTATAATAAAAATCTAATGTGCTATGCTTCAAAACTTCCACACTGCATGACCTACTAATTTTAATGGAAAATATAGTATCGCATCATCTCTAATGACCATTTAAATGGATTGATAACAACATTAATTATTAGCTTATTGAGCAAATTAGGAACATGCTTTATAAGCTGATAATTAAAATTTAGAGAGCTGTTTCAAAAAAAGAAGCTTCTACCTAAAGCCTTTCTTCTAAAAAATATGATAAATGTTGATGAGACCCACAGTACTGCATAGATCAACATTACCCTACCCTACCGGAGTTTACAGAATTTAATGAGTGCACATAAATTTCCACACAGATCAATTTATAAAAAGTTTCTAATAAATGGCATATTTAAATTATTATTTTAGTTTTTAATGTGTTAAAGGTACATATATACTTAGATAGATATTTGTTGAAGACGCATAAACTCTAATATATAAAATTCCATGAAACTCTACCTTTTCAAAAAAGTTATTACTCAAACTAAGTAAACTTCATTTTGCTGTGTTAATAGAATTTTTCTTTTATTTACTTTTCAAAAACCTCTAATATTACTAAATTTTAGAAATGCTTAACAAGAAATATAAAGTATACTGACAAATGATTGTTACTAAACTAATGTTGAGGTTTGTAAAATTGGTAAAAGATAATACTAGCAACTTTTGAACAAACAAAGGATTGTTTCAGATCTTATGAAATAATTTTTTTTATATTCTAAAAAACTAGAAGCAATATAAACATTGCATAACATTTCAACTTTATTTGAGTTTCAATTAAAATAGTTTTGATGTAATTTAGCAAGTTACAGTGGTTTAAAAAAATTAATATCCATAAACATGAAAAGCAAATAAAAAGAATTTAATGTAACAAATCATGTTAAGCTTATGTGTTGCATATTTTATTTATTATAAGGCCTGTAACACAAGTGTGTTGTATATAATATGTATGTTTATGTTTATGTATATATGTTTATTAAAAGGCTTGTAGCACAAGAGTGTTGTGTTCTTTCAGCACAAGATGTTGAAATTGTAGCTTTTAATAAAACATGTCTTTAAAGCAAATAAATCCAACTTAAATACAAATTGTAACTTTCCTATAATCAAAATGCAAATGAAATATTAGCTATCAAAAATGTTATATGCTAAGAAAAGTTACTTATTTCTGTAAATTTACCAAATAAATATTGTACTTTGATCAAAGTTTTTAGAACTTTAGTTAACCTTCTCAAAAAATAGATATTACCAAACCACTTTATAAATTCACTTGGTAGATAAATAAAAGTCAGTTAAACAATTTTTGTTAAACAAATAGTTCAATTTCAAGTCATTCAAGAAAAATTAAAGTTTTATCAAAATAGCATTAATTTTAGATTCAAAATAATAACATTGATCCCATGCTATTTTCACCTGGCTATAAATTAAAATTTATAACAAAATAACAAAATTTTTAAAACACAATTTTAATTGCTCTTATTTTTTCATCACTTGGCTTTTTTTAAGCCACAAACAACAAAGTTTTCATACTGAATTTTTTTTGAAAAGTTTTTGCCTGATCGCCAATGAATAAATTACAACAAAAAAATCTAGTTGGCCTGATATAAAGTTTTAGAGAAAATTCCATTTGAAAACACATTGATAAAAAAACAAACACTTTTTCTGCCTTGCTTCACTGGACTCTTGATTTTTGTCTTGCTTCACCGAACTCTTGATTTAATTTTTGTCCTGTGTTAGTGTTAAGACAATAAAGTTATATTTGACTTATATTATAAAATTTTAGTTCAGGATTAGATTAGAGTAGTAAAAAAAATTCTGAATTATAGAAAATGATACCTCACTTAGCTATGTTCTTAAAGAAAGAGCAGTATGAAAAAAAACACTTATCTAAATTGAGCTTCTATTGTCAGTTCCTCCTTAGAAAGATCTTGCTGAACAATAGAAGCTTAAGTTTGATAATTTTTATTTTTTTACTAATTTATATTGTGTATATATATATATATATATATATATATATATATATATATATATATATATATATATATATATATATATATATATATATATATATATATATATATATATATAAGGAGTGCCGCTATATCAACTGAGGTTTTGGCATGGGGCAGCAATCTTTTCTTTCATTTTTTTTCGTTTTTTTGAAAAAGCTGTATGCTAACTATGATAACCTATAATAAGCAAAAGTAGTAAGCATATACAGGGTGTTTGGGATAAATTTGACATATTTATAATTGATTATATTTTTTTGTAGATTAGAGGTATTAATACACACTACAGGTCATTTAAAAGTTTGAACCCTTCTTCATTCATATACAAGATGTCAGAAAGGATGGATGACTGGAACCCACCTGAATCATGGAAGAGAATAACTTGCATCATGATGATTCTTGCCGGCCATCAAAATAAGGATATTATGACTGCTGCCCAATGCTCCCTGAACACAGTAAAAACAATCAGGTATGAACTAGAGACTTGCAATGGTGACTACGAGGATGTAGTAAGAAGAAAGATCCCTAGCAGACGATCTGATTGCGTTCGTACAGCAGAATTCCTCGCAAGTCTGCAGGAACAGGTGTTGAAGAACCCTGGCATTGGAATTCGGGCTTTGTCACGTGAAATGAATGTTGCATCCTCTACTATGAAGCTTGCACTCAATGAAGACCTTCGCTACTACTCATACAAGCGCCACAAAGGTCAGCTACTCACAGAAAAGGCCCGTGAAAAACGTTTGATAAACGCGAAGAAACTTCTAAACAAAGTGAAACATCCTGTTGAACCACAAACAATCTGGTTTTTTTCCGATGAGAAAAACTTTTGCCAGGATCAAAAACACAACACGCAGAATAACAGGTGGCTTGCATGCAGTACAAAGGACATTCCTCGTGTAATGCAGACTAAATTTCCCCAAACTGTGATGGTTTTCGGATGTGTATCCTCTGAAGGCGATGTGATGGCTCCGCATTTTTTCCAAGAGGGCCTCAGGTTGACTTTAGATGGCTACGTGGAGTTGCTGAACACTGTAGTCAAGCCCTGGATAACAAGGGTAGCCAATTGTAGGCCGTATGTATGGCAGCAGGATTCGGCCCCTTGCCATACCTCTGTGAAAAGTCAAAAATGGTTGTCTGAAAATTTCTACGACTTCACCAGTCCAAATGTTTGGCCTCCAAACTCCCCAGACCTTAACCCCATGGATTATTTTGTATGGGGCGCAGTTGAAAAAGACACCAATCGCACTTCCAGTAATACAAAAGCCCAGTTAGTGGATAAAATTAAAACAGTTTTTGAGGCCCTTCCCAGGGAGACTGTAGCATTAGCTTGTTCGAAATTCCGAAGCAGGATTGAAGCAGTGATCGATGCTAATGGTGGTTATTTTGAGTGAATTTTGTTCATAGTATTGTAATTTACTATGCCTGTAATTTTTTTGTCAACTCATTAAATTTAATAGATACAAAGAAGATTTTCCTTTTTCTTTCGAAACTGTCAAATTTATCCCGAACACCCTGTACTATATATATCAAGAGTTGAATTAGGCAATTGCGATTTGCGATATCTGTAAAAATATCTGTTCTTCAAAATTTAAGTTTATGCAAAATCGTGTACTTTGTTTTCAAGGGGCAAATCAACTTAAATTTGTTAATGAAAAAGTTATAAAAAACAAAACAATAAACTTACGACTACAGAAGTGATAAAACTCTAGTCACTAACTGCATTATAAAAATAATAACAAAAAAGTAAAGCTTACTTAAGTAAAACATACTTATTTAAGTTTCTAAAGTTTTTAGTATTATTTGAATATCCACTATATTTTTTCTAGACGTTTTTCTACTTCAATTAAAATTTGGGATTACTTATGGTGTTTGAATAAAGAATGATATTAATAAGTTATAAGTATGTTATAAAAGTAATAACACTATTATAATGCTATTACTTTTATAATGCAATTAGTGACTAGAGTTTTATTACTTCTGTAGTTGTAAATTTATTGTTTTGTTTTGTTTTTTTAACTTATTTGCTAACAAATTTAAGCTAATTTGCTTCATAAAAATAAAGAACACAGTTTTGCATAAACTAAAATTTTGAAGAACAGATATTTTTCCAGATATCGCAAATTGCTTTCGCTTAATTCAACCCTTAATTAAAATCGCTATCGCCTAATTCAACCCTTGTGTGTGTGTGTGTGTGTGTGTGTGTGTGTGTGTGTGTGTGTGTGTGTGTGTATATATATATACACACACACACAAGCTTTTATATTTTATATATATATATTATATATATATATTTTATATTATTTATATAATTTATATATATACACACATACCCTTTGGTTTGTGTGTGTATATATATATATATATATATATATATATATATATATATATATATATATATATATATATATATATATATATATATATATATATATATATATATATATATATATATATATATTGAATGTTGTATAAAATATATATTCCGTAAAATTGCCTTAGTTCAGTTACTTAAGCTTTGAACATTTATTTATCATGCATAAATAGTTTTCAATTTTTTTTTCCTGAAACATTCAGGCAATTATGTTGATAATTGAAATCGTAAAAATTAAAAAAATTAAAAATAAAATATTTAATTTCAAATGAGAACATCTACTTTGACTGAACTTTAATTCTATATAAATCCTAATAACGCATCACATCACAAATAATGAAAACTAATTTTTAAATGTTGTTTTATTGTTTAATGATGATATTATATCAAGTAATAGGAGTAACCAAGGAGGGCATCATCCCTAACTTTAAAAAAAGTCATTGTTTATCCATGAATGACATAATTTAGAGTATTTAAAAATTTCACTAGTTTTCATAAAAAAGTAGTAAATATTCAAAAAATAATAATTTTTTTTTGTAAATATAATTAGTCTGGTGATTCTTAATAATACTCAAGTTAAACTTGATAATTTATTTATACTTTACTTATTTTAGATTTTAATAATATGTCTTTTTTCAAATTGATGTTTTGCTTAAGACTTATTTCAGCAGGTTGGAAATAAACATTTACATTTTTTTTATAAATTTATATTTACAAAGTAATAGCAAATATTATTCAAGAAAATTTTTTTAATAAAATTTGAGTATTGCATGCTTTTTTTATGTTTTTTCTTAAATGACTGAAGTTACATGGTAACAGAACTAAGGTGATTTTATGGTAAAGAGTATACTGTAAAGTGTTTTTTTTTTTTTTTTTAGGTTATTACAGGTGGTCACTATGATGTAGATGTTTTTTTAAAGGACCCAGAAAATAAAATTTTGTACAATGAAAAAAAAAAGCAATATGACAGTCATACATTTATAGCTAATAAAAAAGGTGAGTTTTAGTTGACTTGAAAGAAAAATTAGTAGAAAATTATATGTTAGTTTCACTGCTGTAGAACAAAGATACTGAGATATTGTCTAAAAACAACAAAAATATGTGTAGAATATGGTGTAAGACAAATAATACTGAAATGAGGTAAGGTTGTAGCACCTTCTCTTTCTCTATAGTTTTATATTCTTTCGCATATATTTATAAGATATTTTTTTTTTTTTTTTTTTGAAAGATCTTTTTATTGAATTCTGTTTACAGAGCATAAATCAAGGATAATAGCTTTACTTTTTTACTTTTTCTACTTAAAATAGTAATTTAACACTAAATAAATATTTTAAACAAATCCTAATTTATAAGTCTCTTAATAAAATATTTTTATTAAATTGCTAGTTGACTCGAGTTTAAATTTTAGCTTATGATTTTCTTTAAAAATCAAATATTTATTTAATACTCATAGAACATTTAAAAAAACATATTTGTTAAGTCTACCTCACTAAACATTATGGGTTTACAAACAGTGCAAACTTTTTATATCATTTTAGCTATTTATTAACTTATAATAACTTATGAGAGATGATAGTTTATATATTTTTTCTGACCTATATAACACAGTGGGCCCAAAAGGCAAAGTTGTGGAAACAGAATCATGAATTCATTAAATCATGAAATGATTTGCAAAATCTTAGAAAGCATATTGAGAATTTTTGGAAGGATATTTTTTGCTGGTTGTAGGAAAATATAATTTTGTGATACTTATTTAAAGCTAGTTTCGAATTACCATATTTAAGGATTTTATAAAAATGAGTGTTTTTTTTTTTTTTTTTTTGATAAATATTCAAATTTAAAGAAGTTTTTATATGAGAAAACAATGTTAATTTATTATATCTACTTAAAGAAAATTTAAAAGTTTAATTAATTTAGAGAACGTTTATCAATTAGAAATTTAGTACTCAAAAACATTTGGTTAAATTTGGATTTTAAATAATGTTAATATAATGGTTTTCAAATTTATAAAAGGTTTGCAATCATCAAGATATGTGTTTGTTTTCAAAAATAAACAATCATTTAATCTGCGTTGATGCTCATTTGAACAACAATCTTGGCATAACTTTAGAGAATGCAAATGAATAATTCTGTTTAAGATACCAAGATCAAATTTCTCCAAAAGATATTAGCATAAGCATCTTCAAAAGTCCTAAGACATTAATAAGATATATAAGCTGTTCTTCATATGATTTATTAGAGAAACTTTCAGCAGTTTCATATATATTTGTTATTTGCTTTAAGACTTTCTTCAGATAAATTCCCAAGGCCATAATCATTATTAAGATTGAATAATTAAGCTGATTGGTGAAGGACTATGTACAGAGTGTGGATAAATTGCTCCCATGCCTTATTTGATTTATGAATACATAAGCTATGTATTCATGTATCACAATTTATTTTTAAATACCACTGGACTGCTACATGCAGTTAAGTTGAGTTGCTTAAATTAAATAAATTGCTAAATAGACTGCATAAATTGTATGCTAAAAATACTGCATAAATTTTATGCCTAATAAATTATTTGCAATTTACTAGTGGCTCACCAGTCTTAATAGAATAATTCGTATAATATTTTTAAATTTTTTGATACCCCTAGTTGGCTCTATAGAAAATAGATGAACTTTGGTTGAAAGTTCTTGGTTAAACCAAAAAGTCTTTTAGATTTAAAAGATTTTTATTTACTTTTCAAAAAAGTCAACCCGCATGACTCCTGATTACACACTGTGTTCCATTTTCCTGTTTACTGATTGTTGTTTTGAAGATGGAATCAATCATTTTATAAATATCAACAAAAACCCTGTTCAGTTCAAATTAATGAGGAAAATTTTTAACACAAGTATTTATAGCAATCACCATCTTTAGGCAAATCTTTTACAAACTGTTTTATTTAGCCCAATTTTAGGCGTAGTGGTGGTATAAGATCTTTTTTTTTTTTCATCTCCTAAAACATTATGTAACCTGTTCCTGTCAGGTGTCGTTAGTTTTCTTACGACCATTTTTTTAGGTGCAATGTTGATTATTTGCTCCACTGTCAGCTAAAACGAGAACTTTTAAATGCAATTTATTGACCATGAAGCATGGAGACAACATTTAAATTTCCTTGCACCAATAAGTTATGATTTATGTGTATAATTTTTTAACAACAGTTTTTAAACTAGTTTTTAATGGGTTTGAAAAAAATCTCTAATCTTTTTAGTTATTACCCAACACCACATTCATTCATTAGACTGTGCAGGGCTCGACAGTCATTTTTTAAGAAACTTTGTATTCAAGAAACATTTTGTTCATTTGTGCGAAAAAAAAACGTTCGTAAAAAACAAAAGAAAACAAAGGCTTTTTAAATATGTAGTTTATATTTTAGATATTTATTGTTTTGTCTTTTTTGTTAATAGGTGAATACGTATTCTGCTTCAGCAATGAATTTTCTTCATTCACTCACAAAACAGTTTACTTTGACTTTCAATCCGGTGAGGAACGCCCTTTGTCTCCTGGTATTGGTGATCACCATACTGCTCTTACTATGATTGAAACTACAGCACTATCAATCCATGAATCATTGAAGGTGATTATTGATTATCAAACGCACCATCGGTTGAGAGAATTAACATCAAGAGAAATGGCAGAATATTTGTATGAGCGAGTTCAATATTGGTCACTCGGACAGACTATAGTTATAGTTTTTGTTGCTGTTGGAGAAGTATTAGTACTTAGAAATTTTTTCTCTGAAAAACGGGATAGATTGTAAATCAATTATTCGCATTTCTGAAAATATTCAGCTTTTTCTAGAGTTGCTGCTTTATAAGAATTTATAAGATAATGTTTATAATGTTCTATTTGCATCCAGAAAATTCAATTTAATCATTCGTTGAACATTTATTTGGGGTATTCAAAAATATAAAATTTACTATCTGGTCTTTAGATGTCCGCAATGTCCTCGCATTTGGGGTTATAAACTCTTAAGTATTTTTGTTTGCAGCTTCTATTCACTGCGACTTCTTAAGAAACATCTGCATTCACATAAAATAACGTAGCCAAGTTTAAAATTTGCTTTGAAAGCTAAATCTCGTCTACTAAAAGGTTTTTCAGATATAAGATACAATTCAGTAATTTTCAGTAAAGCATAATCGTCGCAAATTTAATGTTCTGTATCTAAAAGGGGAACCGCAATTGTTTTTCTAAGTTCACTTCAAGAAATCCGAACGGTCTTGTAACACGGAAAAACATTCAACGAGGAAATTCCCACCGCATTTCTTATCAATGTTGCTCATATAGCTGTTCTGTAGTTATAAGTATAATCAGTGTATAAACACTTTTCAAATAAAATAAGATTTTATATAATATAAATATTTTATTATGCGAACTATATTTTCAATAAAGTGTTTTTATTGAAAAGTTTTTATTTTAATATTTTATCCAAAATGTAGCGATAACAATTGTAGAAATTTGTTACTTTATTGTTAAATAACGTTATAAACAATATTTTCTTTTAAAAAAAACAAAAACGTCAATTCGGTTTCGCTTAAAGTGCGTATACACTAGTTATGCTTATGACGGCAGTGTTGCAGGCATCGAACCTTTAAGCCATTAAAAAAAATCCTGTTTTTTTTTGTTTTTATCGATTCTAAATTTTTCCCTGATCTGTTTAATATAGAAATTTATTTTCTTGATTTATTATTAGATTTTGTTTAGAGTTTTATGTTTGTTTTAATCAACATAAATATTACCATTTTATCTAAGCTAAATTTTTGTCATGTGATTATATAAGCTACAAAATATTTAATTTGTTGCATGTTTAATTTGAAATACTTTAGGATAGGATATTTTGTTGGAGGTAATTTATTTAGATTAGGATATTTGACTATTCTTCTTTCAAAAATATCTCCGTAAAATATCCGCGAGGTAAACGATTGTCAAATCGTCTGTTTAAAGAAAAAACACTTAAACTCTTACTTTAAAATATCAAGATTTTATGTTATATAATTTAAAATAATTGTGCTATATATTGTGGAATCCTAAATTTAGCTTAAAATTAAAGCTAAAGTTCGCTTAAATAAATTTCTTTGCAATAGATAAAGTAGTTTCCGTTCCGAGCTATTTAAAATACCGTTAAGCTCACTTAAAATACCATAAGTTCTTACTTAAAATGCTATTTTAAAACTTGAGATTTCGAAGGTCTGGAAATTTAATTTTATTTTCCAGACCTGTTCAATTATGCTCGGTGATGAAATTACTTTTCCTATCGCAAAGACATTTATATAAAAAAAATTCCTCTAGGAAATAAATAAAAAAAAGCTGAGCATATAATTTTTTGTTAACTTTTACTTATTAAGTGGAAAGCATTATAACTTTGAGTGAAAAAAACATGTTTTAAGTAATTTATAATTAAACATTATGTAAAAGTTCTAGCTTTTTCGATCTATAACCGTGTCCAAATTAAGAACACGGTTTTCAAAAAGAGATGTTATGAAAATCTTTGGGTGGAATGCAAGAATCGAACTTGAGTGAAGTTCGACTTGGACTTTGAAGTCTGACTTTGTCAAGAAGCTTGAGCAAATGCGTAAGCGAAACTTGAAAACTTCAAGATTGCGCTTGAGAAAGTCAAACTTAAAAAGGCGTTGATTTGAAGGCGGAAAAATAAACTTTGCAACCAATAACGGTAGAGTATTTGAAAAACCTTTTAAATAAAGCAAATGAAATTATATTTCTAAGTTTTATACTTTAAAATGTTAACTCACAAAAATAAATGAAAAGATGTTACCAAGTTTTTATAAAAATAAAATACAAAAGTTAAAATGCGATTCTAACTTTCGTATTTTATTTTTATAAAATTTGGTAATTTTATAAAAAAACACTGGATTTAAATGAACATGCTCGCTTTTACCTTCTATTTAGTCCAAGGCTCTAACTTCGACGGAATAGCTGCTTAACATTCAATTACGCTGCGGTTATCATCAAGGCATATCTGCCGAACGCAAAGTTGTTATTATTCATTTTTCTTATTGAAATTTATGTTAAAAAAATAATAATAATAACTTCAACAAGGCTGCAAGTGAACACTAATTACGTTGGGAATTAGCAGAAAGTTAAGTAATAATTACAACAAAAGTTTTCAGAACCAGGACGAATATGATATTTGTAGAGGTAAAGAACAAAATCATTAGAAGAAAATGGTTAAAACGAGTTAGACTTCATCTAATGTACGACAGAACTTATTTTTGTTATAACGGTTAACAAGAACGATAGAAGGATAGGATTAAAATCTGTATAGACTCAGCATTTTTGGTCTTTGAGAAAGCTAATCTCCGGACACGGAGCAAACTTTAAACAATTATATGCTTATACTTATGTCAAATAAGGATGCTTTGCAAAAAATTGCCCCTCAATTTGAGCTGACTCGTATCATCGAAGTGACAAGAAGAGTGTGACCATTTGGTTCAATATACGATTTAGAGAAAAATATTTTTTTGCATTTACTAAGTTTATAATACAAACAGTTAATTTCGGCTAAATAAACCTATTTATTTTTTGAATTTTAAAGAGAGGAAAAGAAGGCAAGTGAAATGAGCCTAATCAAACTCTAATATCCTAAACGAGACAACATTTTGCAAATATTAACACAAAATCATTTAAGGTGGTTTTATAGTAAAAACTTCACGATTTCCATTAAAAAAGTAGTTTTTATTTTATAAGCTAATTTTTTATAAAATTTAACTGGCTTTTCAACCATATATAAAATGATATGGTTTTAATAACAAAAAATAGTTAAAAAATTAATTTTATTGATTATGAGTTAAGAAATTTTCTTAGTTACCCCCATAACAGCCAAACTTTTTATTGGTATATTTATTTATTAATTTTGGTTTGTATAATTACTAAACTACTTGAAAACCAAAGTTGTAAATCTAATAATGTTGTTAGTTAAAATGAGTGTATGAAATTTTTAATTAATATATTGTTTTTAAACTTTGACACTTTTCAGTTTTAGCTTGTAATGTCATAAAAAAGCTGAGAAAATTTAGTTTTCTTTTTTTTTGATTTTTCTGCATTTAATGCTGAATCAGCATCAAAATAAGGTAAATAAATTTTTATTTCAGCATTTTAAATTAAATTAAGCATTATTTACCCTTTCTACTATATAACCTATTTTATATATATATATATATATATACAGTATCGGACAAAACGAGTGCAACCAAATAATGCTAATTTAGTTTCTTTATATAAAAGTGTTGCATTTTTTCAATTTAAAAAAATAACTATGTAACTGTTTAGAGACAAAGTTCTTCAAGTTTTATTCATCACAAAATTCATTATTTGTTCACGAAAATTAATAAATTAATCAAAAGTATTAAAAAAAGTTGATTTCCTTCAGGACAAAGCAAGTGCAACTCGACAAAATGTTGACCAAGCTGTATCTCGCTATCAATATTTTGTAGCGAATCGCTATCAATATTTCGTTGTCGATCACAGCCTTGCATCTTCGAGGCATAGATTCGATCAGGTGATCAATGAAACTTTGTGGAATTGCTGCCCAGGCCTTTTGGATTTGTTCAAACAGTTGATCCTTATTACGAACACCTTCACGATTAATTCTGCGGTTGACGATCTCCCACAGGTTCTCGAAAGGGTTGAGATCCGGAGATTAAGGCGGCCAATCCATCACCGAAAGGGTGGTTGTCTTGAAACCACTGCTTGACTACTTTTGCAGTGTGTTTGCGGATTGTTGTCTTGCTGAAAAACCCATTTTGTTGGCATATTCCATTCAGCATGAGGTAACATAACATCTTTCAGGATATTTTTATACATGAAACGGTCCATTATTCCATCGTTTCGGTGTATTGGACCTAGACCGTTAGCAGAAAAACACCCCCAGACCATTACATTGCTTACACCATGCTTCACGGTCTTATGGCAGTAACGTAATCAAGGCGTTTTCCGGCCGGTTGACGTACACGGCAAATGCCATCGCTCCCAATGATGTTGAACTTCGATTCATTACTGAACAGGACAGTTCGCCATTTCTGCACATTCCAGTCAATATGAGATGTAGCAAACAGGAGTCTTTTCTTCTGTTTTTTTTAGTGAAATCAGCGGTTTCTTTGCAGGACGTCGAGAAAACAATCCGGCTTCAACAGCACGTCGTCCGATTGTTCGGTCTGATACAGGCAGCTCTAATTGCTTTTGTATCTCAACTGATGATATCTAGGGATCCTTCTTGACGGATCTGAAGATCATAGAATCCTCTCTAGAAGTGGTGGAACGCGGTCTTCTACCTTTGTTATCTGCTGCCAACTTCCCCGTAGAATGATATTTGGAACATAGTCTTGATACGGTCCATTTTTTCACGCGATATTTATCACAAATACTTTTTTGTGACATTCCACTTACGTAGTCGCCAATAATTTTCTTTCTTAGTTCCAATCCATGACCGTCGGGGGCCATTTTTGCACTTGAAGTCATAAAAATAATAAAAATAAATAATCACGCTTCTCAAGGCTTACCGTGTTACATTTACCTTGTGATGATACAATAATGCTCTGTGGAACACAACGTCTTGGTTGGATGTGGACTGTATTGATTTAATGAAACACTTGTTGTATTTCACTTCTTGTATTGATGTTATTCGGTAAAACACTTTGATAAAACTCACTTCGATAAACTGTCTTGATAATACTGACTGATTGACTTCCATATACTGACTGAATTACATGTCGATTTACATGTCTCTTATATAGTAAAATGAACCTGTGTGAACCTGTTCTGGAAGATTCTAGATACTTCTTTTCGATGCTTCTGGATGCTTCTGGATGCGTCTGGATGCTTCTGAATGTTTCTGGATACTTCTGAATGCTACTGGATGCTTCCAGATGCTTCTTCTGGAAATTTCTGGAAGCTTCTGCATGCTTCTGGAAACTTCTGGAAACTTCTGGATACTTCCTTTAATTATTAAAAAACTTCCGTGACGTTGACACGGATCAGACTTAAGAAAATGAAACAAACCAACAAAGTTGCACTTGTTTTGTCCGCTGCAAAATGGCAGTTGTCAACGAAGTTCTGCCTGTGTGCTGTCACCTGTCAGCTGATTGCTCATGTCATGGAATGCTATGACTCCAGACTCTTGAACTGTTTGCTATGGTAGTATAGTTCGTTTCGTTTTTAAGACATGTAAAATTAGGAACACTTTTTAGCATTGTTCGATGTTGGCTGCAAATGTTTTGTCCAATACTGTATATATATATATATATATATATATATATATATATATATATTTAGCGAGCCATTATTGAAGAAAATCCTCATGCAACATATGATATTTGAAGCCCTGACATCGATTAATTGTTTTACAATCAACGAAATCATTCACAACGCACTTTTCACAACGCATAAAATTAATATCACGTTGGATACCCCACGAGTTAACCGATCAAAATCGTAATCATAGAGTTGAGGCATGTAAGGAAAATTTAGCCCATTTCAGAAACAGCCCATGGAAACTATGTAATATTATTACAGGGGATGAGTCGTGGTTTTATTTGAGATAATTTGGACACAAGTTGGCTAACGCTAGTTGGGTCGGTGAAGGTGAAAGTCCAAGAGCTATAGTAAGATGCGATAGGTTTCAGCTGAAAAACATATTCTTCCTCTTCTTCAAAACAACAGGTGTTGTTCATTTGGGTTATGCTGAAAAGGGAGCACCATTACTAGCGAATATTATATAAAAAGTTGTTTAAAACCTCTTATATGCAATATATATAAGCAAAGACCTAAAACAGGCACTCAAAATTTCAAATTTCTCCATGTAACGCTCGACCCCATCTGACTCAAACCATCACAAATTGTCTAAATCAAGCTATAATTTCAATAATTCGCCACCCACCATACTCACCAGACTTAGCTCCATCCGATTATTAGCTATTCGACTTGATAAAAAAAATCTTGATGACGATACTGAAGTCAAAAGTCAAAAAACTCTCATAACGAAGCTACTTCAAAGTATACCCAAAGAAGAGTATAAAAAAACGTGGCTTTAGTGGCTTTTGTTATAGACTTTTAAACTCCAAATTCAAAATTCAAAGCGTCAAATTATCTCATTTCAACATATTCGTTGTATAGGCTGATTTGGCGCTTAACCATCCAAATATGGATCGGCGTAATTAAATGTACATACATTGACTGACGAATATGGATTGGCGTAATTTTTATTTTTGAACATGGTAAATTCAAAAAGATGGTATTGGCTGCTTCTTATACGTAAAATGTATTATAATGGTGCAGTACCTGTTCTTGAGATAAATGGTATCATGGACCCACACATATATGCCAATATGTTTAATAATAAGCTACCAAACTTTCGGTACTCCTTTTGCAAGCTACAAAACTTGTTGTACCATATTTGCAAGCTACAAAAACTTGGGTACCCTTTGGTAATTTATAATTATATAAATAATTAAAAACTATTATATAAAATATAAATTATTTATTTATTCAAATATAACTTCTTTTTTTGGTACATAATTCTATTATTTGATTATCTATTTTTATTGATTATTTTTATTATTATATTATAATTATTATATATTATTACATAATAATTATAATATAATAATAACAATAATCATTATATATATATATATAATTATTAATTATATATATATATATATATATAATTATTAATTATATATATATATATAAATATATATATATATATATATATATATATATATATATATATATAAATATATATATATATATATATATATGTATATATATTCTACTTGAATTTATAAAAATTATTAATTAAGATATAAATAATTTTTGTACTCAAATTAGGAAAATATTAATTCTCCTGTTATAACATCAGCAGCAAGTTGTATTTTTTTCATCTTATATTCAACAGCTTCAATATCAGTTTTATTTTGTTTCCGGTAAGAAATAGTGTAAATTATGTCTTGTAATCTCTTGTTTACCTTTTCAACTCTACCATCATAAATGACAGATTTTGAATAGTCAGCGTCATACCACTCATGACCAAGTTTTCTGCCAACAATTCTTTCTGACATAACATCATCTAAATCTTCGAGTTGCTTTGCAGATAAGTATTTATATAAATGCATTATTTCGCTGGTAGTTAAAATACACAGCTTACGCTCTAACTTTCTTTTTTGTTTTTCGTCCATTTTTTGGCGTTTATATGCCAGTCTACCTGTAATCTCTGCTCGAATTTCATTATGTAGTAGTCGAATTCTCATTCTCTTTTTATGTGCCATGTAAATAGACCACTTAACTACCATTTCTCTAGAGAACTCTTTCAGATTATCGAGATAATCGATCATCCTATTCTTTTTCGATCTCAATTTGCTAGATATAGAACAAATTGTTGCATTAGGGCATCGTCCTTTGGCATCCCAATAGAAAGGGAGAAATATCTCTTATATTGACGAGTCAGCACTTCTTCAACTGCTTCAAGACAAGCAAAAGTTATTTTTACAAGTTGTTCATCAATTGGGCATAAAGTTGTAATAGATTGTAAAATATTTATGACAAGCGTTGTTCCAAAAAAATCTACCTTTCTGCAAAATAGTGCAGCTGGATTAGATTTGCAATTAGTGATTTCTTTTAGAACATCTTTTACTACCTAGATACAGTAACATGACCAAAACTTGCATTATCAGCTGATGCATAAAACTTAGTCATCCAAGGTCCACTGAGAAATTTACTAAATAGTGCAAGCACTCCCATTTGTTTTATAGCAGTTGTATTATAAAATGCGTCTTGCAAAATTGGTTGTAAACTGAAACATTTCACTGTTCCAGTGATCAGATAAAGTAGAAAAGCATTATAGTGTTTTATAAAAATGAAACAAGTATGGAAAAGAATGCGCAGACGGTTTCCATTATACTGCAGAATAATACATTGCGGTAGCTAATTATTGTCTAAAAAATTTACAAAACTTTGTGTATCGCCTTTGCCATCTTTAAATCTCATCTTGTTCATTGCTAACACAATTTTGACTCCCATGCAATCATATCCAAACAATTGGCAACATTCAAATTTTAGAGACTTCAAGACCTCGCGATATGAAATATGTTGGATATATTTGATATGATTGTAATACAACATTCATTAAAGGAAAGAGAGTGAAAATCTGAATAAATAAAAGCTAAATGATCAACTGCACCACATATATGGTTTTCATAACCAACAGCTGTTACACCTGATAACTGGTCCTGAGCATTGACCTGACAGTTATTTTTAGAAGTCAGATGAACGGTGTTGATATGAACACCTTTTTGTGTCGTTGCATTAAATCCAAGAGTAAGATAAGAATTACTCATAGCCCATTCTGCTGCTTGCAGTTCTGCTATACTGCCAAGCTCACGAGTCATTTGCTCAATAGTACAACGATGGGGAATGTCCATAATATATATATATATATATATATATATATATATATATATATATATATATATATATATATATATATATATATATATATATATATATATGTATATATATATATATATATATATATATATATATATATGTGTATATATATATATATATATATATATATATATATATATATATATATATATATATATATATATATATATATATATATATATATAACCCCTGGTGACAAAAATTTGGCACAAAAAAACACAGACAGTAATAGTACGACTAAAAGTTTAATGATCAAAAAATATTGTACAGAATATTAAACAATATATTAGCTTTTTATTTTCGGGACTGCAATAATGATTTCTCGCCATTACGACGTACGGCATCAACTTTTTTGTATACATGTTCACACATGCCATGTACAAGATTTTTATCAATTTTTTTTAAACAAGAATGGATTTTTTTTTGCAGCTGATCTTCACTTTCAGCTTCCCAATTGTTTTCATACAAGTAGCCTTTAAGGATTGACCAGAAATCTTCAATTGGTCGTAATTCTGGGCCACATGCTGGATTACCAAATTTTGTTACATAACGGATATTTTTCTCATCGAGGTAATTGGTCACACTTCTAGCATAATGTGAAGAGGCCAAGTCAGGCCAGAATACATAATTACCATCACTGTGGTGTTTGTTGATAAAAGGAATCAATCGTTTGATGATGCAATCATTTTTGTACACTGTTTGGTTAATTGCCAGTCTCGCAGGAACAATAAATAATTTCGAGATTCCACGAGGGGATATGGTAATCCACACAAGAATTTTTTTTTCAAATTTGCTTTTGCGCTTATATTTTACATTTTTTGGTGCATTTTTTGCGTCATCTGAGTAAAATCTAACATTCGAATTTTTATTTGTATGTTTAAATGTAAAATAAGACTTATCGTCAATGACAAAGTCGTGGTTTCTGAATTTGCGACAAATTCTTCCACACTTCAGTTGCAACTGCTTTAACTGTTTCTCAGTGCGATCAGGGTTTTTTTTTTTTAAAAATAACAAATGTTTGTTTTGTTTTTTATTGTTTTTACAATGTAGGAATGATCACACTTGAATTTATTTGCAATTTTTCTTGTTGAAGTTCCAGACCGGTTGTTCAAAAGACCTTTCAGGCGATTGATGTTCCCAGCAGTCATAATTTTTGGTTTTCTGCCTGATCCAGGCTTACGAGACTTTGGCTCATTGTTCTTCTACTTTGCCATATAACGTTTAATGGTTCTTTTGGGGTGATTAGAGGCAACAAAATACTCTACGGTGCTCTTCGTTTTAGCGTTAGGATGCAAATTACAGTAGTTGTACACTTGTTCAATTAATGTAGTCGACTTCATTTTTGGATAACTTTTTTATTAATTAATCTAAGTAAACAAAACTTTCAGTAAAAGATAAGTAACACTTTATAAACAAAATAACTAAAAAATTAAGACTGGATAACTAAAAATTCAATAAGTTTTAGCTTATCAAAGATTGTGCCAAATTTTTGTCACCAGTGGTTATATATATATATATATATATATATATATATATATATATATATATATATATATATATATATATATATATATATATATATATATATATATATATATATATATAGTTTTTTTTTCAGAAACTGATCTGACTGTTCTTGGTTATCATGATGATAATCCTAAAATAGCACCAGCTCGTCGTCTGCTCCTACATTGAGTAAAAACTAGGAAACGAAAGTCAACACCTAAAACTTGGACACAGTATGTGAGAAAGCGTATAAAAATAGAAAGGGATAATATGTTTCATGGAAATCTGTAACCAAAAAGAAGGACTGTTAATTTCTTGTAAATTTAAATACACACAAAATATCAGTGATGAAAAATGAACACGTATATTTGTTGATTTTTGATTTGTGATGTTACCCAAAAATCAAAGTAATTTAACAGAAGTTTTAGACCAGGAATTTTTAGTACACAAGTTGTTGATAATATCCACAGTCAAATTGATAGAGCACTCGCTCCTGTTGAAATATTTAGTCCCCTTGGTTGAATCAGAGCAATTCTTGCTCTTCAAAAAAATATTTTTTCCTGTCTACCAAATGAAGAAATTGGGTTTCAAACATTTTTCAGCTAATGCAGGTTTGTTTAATTTTAAGCTTGTTCCTTATATCCAGATAAAGCATCTAGCATTCAGGTCATGCATACTACTAAATACTACTCATGTATAGTAATGACTACTAAAATTATGTTCTGATGTTTGTTCGAAAGCATGAATTAACAATCTACAATCTTAGTCATGGCAGAGGTACTAGTGTTTTCTGCCTTGAATCAGGGTGCTCAAGTTTCAAATGATAAAGCCAATGTCCTTCAAAATCTGTTCAAGTATATGCCTGCTGTAAATATTGCATTTTATAAGAGTATTTCAAAATAATTTATTTTATTGTCAAAGTATGTTTTATATTTTATGTAGTTAAATGGACTTCTTACTGAAATGTTATATTTTTAATGGACTAACCAGAAGTGCTGGTAAAATAGTTATTCTTTAAGATATCTTTTTGTTGTGCAATGTATTTTAGATATTATGCCTTTCGAAATTATAACAAAAATTTTATTTCGTTGTGAAGATCTTAGTGCATACTTTAGCTAATGTATTACTTATCTTCTCTGTTGAATTGAATTTTAGACAAAATAGCATGTTTATATTATTTGTACATTAGTGTAAAATAAGAGTTTTTTTACTAATAAAACAGGTATTACACATAGTTACACACTGTGAACCAGTGACCATCAGGTTAGAAGTCTCCTCACACCCAATTCTTTTTTGTTCTTAAGAAATAAAACAGTAGTTAAATTAGGTAAGGGAGAACCTCCATAGAAATGGTTAAATAAAAATTTTACACATTTTGACTTTTGAATAAAAGGGGAGGGGCGTTACATGGGTAATATTATTGAAGTTCATGTGTTTCACATAATTTTAGGAAAAAATAAAATTTACCACACGCCTAAACCTAATTTTACTCTATACTTGTGTATACTTATATTATAAAAGCATTAAAAAGTGTTTGAACATATATTATAAAAGCATTAAAAAGTGTTTGAACATATATTCTCCAACAGATAACATAGCAAAAAAGTTGAGGTAAAAAACAATTACAAAATATAATAAATGGATTTAATAAATATCTTGACTAAGCTTTAGAGTTACATAAATAGAACTAAATTTTATCGATACTTAATCTTACATGCTATTAAAATACTTAACAACCAACACTTTTTATAGTGGGTTAACAATATATTTATTAAATGTTGAAAATTCGACAACACTTGACTTCAATCGTTTAGCATAATCAGAGTGGTTTTTTTGCCTCTTATACTTAGACCATGTTTTTCTATACTCATTATGAACAGATTCACCTGCTTGCTTTGAGTAAATTCCAAGTCCATTATCAGTATTATACTTTTTAGAAATGGTACAATATGGTTAATTGCAAAACGAACTTTCCATGTTATATTTAAAGAAATATTTTCAAAGTAATGATTAATATATTCCATTAAATTAGCATAAGTCGTCTTAAATTCCATAGCAGCAGATTCCATATCACTAATAATGCTTTATTTTTGAGCAGTAAAGCAATGTAGCTTGCTTTACTGCTTTAAACTTTTTTAAACATTCAATAACTGGAAATAAAGTTTTCCTTTATCAGCAGTATCACAAGCAAGAACATCTAACTTATCTAAATGTCGGTTGGCATTACTGCCATCAAACCCAATGCCTCTAAAAACCTCTAAAAAATATATAATTTAAGTTTAACCATTGTTCAAAGCCATGCCATAGTTTTGATAAAAGCTTTCCAAAAGTTGTAACTATTCTAATTAATATATGCAACTCAGGTACTGAAACTAAATTTTCTATAATTGTGTCTGGATCTTTTTCAAGGTATAAAACTCTTGGATTAATTACATTTTTATAATCAGCCATTTTTGATTTTGGTATTCCAGCTTCTATGTATTCACTGTATTGATAATCAAGCGAACCAAAAGTTCGTTTTACTCCATAATCCAAAAGACTCTCTACTTCACATCACAAACAACTTTATTTTCCAGCATGGCTTGTAATGCCAAACATTGAGTTTGCACACTTTAAATCGAATGCAACAGAATACTTAATATTTTGAAGATTAAGAGGATCAACTAATTTCTTAAGATTTCCATTGTGTTCAGATATTCCTTCTACAATAGCAATAATAAAACAAAGCTTTACTCCAGCATCATCAAGGTCAAGTTGGTTCCTAGTTTTATCATACAGATTAAAAACATTTATTGTGACCTTTAAAAAACCTTGACCAGAATCCACAGCAACTCTTATAATTGTAGGTCAATACTTCTTTCAGTGATTATAACATGTATAAATTCATCAATATCCTTTATATAAACCATTGATTTATTTACTATATCACCAGCTTCAAAAAATTCTTCTTCTTTACATAAAAAATATTCATTCATTTCAGCCTTTAAAGTTTCTAATTTTTAAATATATTTTCTTCAATACTACTTTGAAACTCAAGATTCTTTCTAAATATAGAACATATTTTTTTGGTTTTACACTGGGATAGTTCCAAACATTTTACAAGCTCCATAATTGTTCCAAAAGACACTTGATTTAAACTTGCACAATCACTTTTTTTGTCCCTAGTCCCAGCTACAATACTCAATGGTTTCCAATGAGTAGCAATTGTATAATTTTCACCTCGAAAAATGTTTTCATTTTGCATTTTATTTTTTGGGATACTTGAAGCAACATGTTCTGCACTTGCTGACCCCAATGCATATGCTGCATTAACTTAATTTTTTACAGTTTAAACATCCCCACAAAGGTGAATAATTCCTAGCTTAACAATTCCAAAACATATTAAATACATCCTTTCATTTTCATCTTTACTTTACTCAGAAGTAATAATTCTGCTATCTTTTGATATTTCTAAAACATCTGAAGTTCTTCTGATAACTTGACGATTTATCTAAACAAAAAAATATTTCTCAATTCAGAATAATTTACTTTTTATTGTTTAGAGCAAAACTGAATTTTAATGACCTTGTAAATTAAAAAAGACTTAAATCCATTATTCTACTTATATACAATTATACAAACTAGTAATATAAATAGTATAACATATTATTTAGATAAGCTGCCTAAATTAATTTTCTTTCAAATTTATGGAGGTTTATCGAGACATAGTTCTTTCTTTTTACAAAACTAATAAAAAACAAAACAATTTTAAGTAATTTAACGTTTAGTCATAAATATAATTTTTAATTCTGTTTAACTAACCTGAGAAATTTCTTTTAGCCACTTATTAAGGTATTTTGTATCTTTTTTTTCTAAACAATAAAGGTTTTTATAACAATTGCTACAAATAACTTTAGGATTGTTAACTAAACTCTAATCACAGCTATCCCAAATAAAAGTTTTTATTTTTTCTTCAATAGCTTTGGTTATTTTATGAAGCTTAGATGACTTTTTACCAAAGGTTTTAAAACAAACAGCACATATGGATGACAAACCAGCCTATACAACGAATATGTTGAAATGAGATATTTTGACGCAAAGTTTAAAAGTCTTTAACAAAAGCCACTTAACCAAAAAAATTAAAAGCAATTGCAGTTCAGTGCACTTAAAAATTTTAATTATAGTATTTTTTGTGTTTGCAAAGAAACACTACATAAATCATTTTTTAACATAAAGTAATTTTTTTCAACTTTATTGTATAGGCTGGTTTGGCGCTAAACCATCCATATATGACTTCCATTTAATCACACTTTCAGTCGTTGTGCACCAGAGAATGTTTAAAAAAAATCCGCAGACAAATTAAAGTTGTTTTGTTGAAAATGGCTGATAATTAATATAACTTATAAGTATTAATTTTTTATTTTGAATTTTATGCATTTTTCCACTCGGCTGGAGGTTTTAAGTAATCATTTATTTATTATTCTATATGTAACATAGTATATGTAAAATAAAATCTGATGTTGGGAGATTTCAAACCTGATGGTTACTGTGGTTCACAATGTACAGTACTTTAATTGCCAAAATATAAAACCATTTAGCTACAATATATACAAAAAAATACTAGATTATATTATACTTTTTAGCAGAAAATGAAGGTAGAACAAAATGAAGATAGAACACTGTATTTATAAAATAAGTGTGTATTACATTCTTCTATCTCCAAATTAGGGTGTAGTAATTCAGACACTTCCAATTTAAATATTTTAATCTAATTAATTCAAATCGATTTTGTTTGCGTTTTTTATGTTATTTAATCTGCAGGTCCATTTAAAACTTTGAACTCGATTTTCTCGGTTCGGAAAAACATGGAGATAAAACAAAATAATTCTAACCTCGCGATATATTACAATGTATTACCAAAAAAATATTTTTATCCTAAAGTTTATCAGTTGAAAATTTTTTTAGAAAATAGAAAAACTATTGTTTTTCAAGAAAAATTAATTTTTTCAAACTTATTGTTGGAAAACTACCACTTTTAAACAAAAATTTTAAAGAGATATTTTTCGAACACGTTTCCCAGCAATATAACATTTAAGGTTATATTAAAATAAAATTGTTATTGATGAGTTTCACTTCTTTTGAGACCCAATTTGATATATATATTGGAAGAAAAAATATTTTTTATCATTTATGGCATCCACCATGTCATCAGGTTTTATTGGACGTGACATTTTTCAATGGTATTTTCTGTTAATATATTTTTTCTTCTATCATAACATGGAGAATGAAAACTAGCGATAACATATTTTTATTTATGTCTTTACTGTACACTCAAAAAATAACGAGTGGCACTTTATTTCATAATTATTGTTGTATATGTTTCGGTAACATTTTAATTAATTAAACTCTAAACTATAAAAGGTAACTCATTTTTTTCCGTGTGATCTTTATGTACATTATATTTTGGGTGGTCTTCATGTAGAGTGCTTTAGTGTGGTCTTCATGTAGAGTGCTTTCGTGTGGTCCTTATGTTTTTAAAAAATAGGCGCGTTATGATTTTGTAGCTTGAAGCTTGGATAATATATTAAAATATACAATTTATTATAAAAACGCTATTTTATAAAAACAAAAATTATCAATAAAAAACCGCAATACATCAAAACTAGTGCAACAATATTAAACATTGAAACTAGCCCAACCCCGTGTACTTTTTTGCAAAGATTTATTGCAAATTTCGATAGAAACTTTTACTTTTAAATGGTATCTACTAAATCTTTGAATTTTTCGTTCATATAAGCCCAAATATATAATTAATCTTATAAGCTTAATTCAAAAGAAAAAAAAAAGTAGATTTAGTGTTCCGGTATGACAAAGCAATAAATTTACTTTGTTTTTGCACATGCTTTGACTGTGCCAGCTGTGTAGGCGCCACACCTTGTTGAAACTGCCACCATTTGTTTCGATCAACCAGCATGTGTATTAACGGAACCATGCAGTTCTTTAGCGTTCCTATATAAATGTATTTATAAGAAATTGATTTGGCATGAGTAAATTTTATTTATACCTACTCCATTACCAACATTCCCATCTCTGGTTGTCAACCAGAGATGGGAATGTTGGTTTTAGGTTTTGGATATTATCAAATTATTTAAAAATATATATATATATATATATATATATATATATATATATATATATATATATATATATATATATATATATATATATATATACATATATAAACCAATAACCTGTAATAATAAAGAATTCCTTTTATTTTTTCAAGATATTGAAAATGGGGCCCATAAAAAATGAATATATAACAAATTTGTAGACAATTAAAGAAATATAAAACAAAAACAATAATAAATAAACATTAAAAATTCCACTGTAATTTTATGTTTTGAGATTTGAAATTATTCTGACATAAAATAGTTAGTATATAAATCAAAGCTTAATATTTTGTTAAATAATTTTGAATTTTAGTTGAATATTTTTAAATCTTCAAGGGGTTGTTAAAATATTATAAAATATGTTAAAAATTTGAGGAGAGCAATAGTTCTCCTCAAGTTTTTAACATAGGGGCTTAGATTTTGGTTTCCATCGTCTGGTTTTTACGGAGGAGAGCGCAACATATTCAGCAAAAAATTTAGTTATAATTAAATTAATTATAATTAAAATTTTCATTGTTCTCTCCAGGCAGCCTATAGCTTAGATAAAAATCGCCCCCGTTACATCACTGGTTGCGCTACTTTTTAGTTGTAGTACTTAGTACTTTTAAAATTAATTGACGTTGTTTTTTTATATTATTATTATTATTCAGTGATCATTTGATCATTGTATTTACAAATACAATAATCTTTTTATAATTTGATGAAGAGGTGCTACACCAGGCCCCCCTATGCTGACGAATATGGAGATACAGAAGCTACAGACAAAGCAGCAATTGTATCTATAAAGTTACTTTCTTATGTTGTTTTTGAAAGCGTTGATGGAATGAGCGTTCACTGCTTCTTGCGAAAGCGCATTCCATGGGGCAACAATTCTATTTGAAAAAAAGTTATACCGCTCCTCGCAGTTTTTTACCATCTGACGTTCTAGTTTATGGTTAAGGCCTCTTAGAATATACTTATCTTTACTTTTTGAAATTTTTTGCGGGACGACAAAACTAACAAGCTCGAGTTTACGAGTGATTTTGAATTGCTCGATAAGATCTGCTCTTTCGCGGCGTTCTTCAAGAGTTGTTAAACCGAGCCGTTGGAGTCGATCTTCATAGGTCATGCCCAACATGCATTACTTTGCATTTCTCAACGTCGAAATGCAAGAGCCAAATATGCGACCATTTCTGCTCTGTCAACGTCATCTTGGAGAGTGATGTTGTCCGACTCCTTTTTAATTATCCCTACTATTTTGCTGTCGTCGACAACAGTTTCATATGATGAGTAATACTGTCCGGCAGGTCGTTTACAAAGATTACGAATAGCAATGGGTTCAAGACCGAGCCTTGAGGCACTCCACTAGTGACTGCTTTCCATTCATAAGTAATGCCGTTTATAACCACTCGTTGACATCGATTGCTTAGCCAAGCTGCGATCCAGTCAAAAAGAGCGCCTTGAATACCGTACGCTCTCAGCTTATGAAGAAGGTGTTTATGTGGTACTTTGTCAAACGCCTTTGCAAAGTCTGTGTAAATGACGTCTACTGCGTGTCTGCAGTGAGTTGCTTCCGTCATGATATCCCGATTTTCTAAAAGGTTTGATACACATCCCTTACGATGAACAAAGCCATGCTGATTTGGAGAAATTAGACCATTAGCAACGCAGTGTTCCATTATTCTTTTTTGTAAAATACTTTCCATAATTTTGCAAGGTATGGAAGTGAGCGAGACTTGCCGGTAGTTGGATGCTTTACATGGATGTTTTACATGCTTGTTGGATGCTTTACGTGGATGTTTTACATGATGTGATTTAGTTTTTTGTTGTTTTTACTTGTATTACATCATCCAGCTATTTGCCTTATTGACACCTATCTCATAATAATACTAAAAGGTGAACGTAAAAATAAAAAGATAAAAAGAATGTTTAAAATATTCTTCTATTTACAAAGTTGTCCAAGGGGCTCGTAAAGTTCAGAAATATCTGTAAAACAAAAATACGGTAAAAAAAGTAAATAAATGACAATTTCGTAATAAAACGTGAAGTAAACAAACAAACAAAAACAAAAAAAAAACAAACGAAAAAACAAAACTTAAAATAATAAAGGGAAATTCAAATAACAATATATATTAGAAATTTTGAATTAGTCAAAATATTTACGTATACCAGCAAACAAATTAAAATTTATTCCAGCTCGACTCTGTTAAACCTATTGAAATAGGAGTTGTTGAAGTAATTTCGTGATGTCAGCTACTAAAACAACATCATTTTTTATGTGAATTTTTTGCGCAATTAAATAGTTTTTATCGTTATTTTGAATATTTTTACTGTGAAAAATGGGTTGTTTTAGATAACGACCCCCTGGCCTCCACGGTGTCGTTGGCCCTGTAAGACTTAAGACTTGATGTTTTTTAGTCATGAATTATTAGATTAACCGCTCCGGGTTGGAAGTGAACGTTGGCATTTTATTGGGTTTTTATTTCTTTTTTCTTTCAAGTTTCTGACCAATGATTTTGAAGCGTAAAACTGAATCGAGTTGACGAAAGAGATTTTTCGGAAGGAAAAATTCGTAACTCAGAATTTGTAAACAAACTCAAAAAATGGCAGATTTTGGAATTTAAAGGTATTTGTTATGTTATTGGTTTTCATACATTTTTAGATCAATATTATCTCAAATAAAGTCGTGGTTTATCAAATAATCTATCCATTTAATGTTAAAGGTATTTACTTATTTTTAATCTTATTGCTATATAACTTAACTTAAGTCCTTAAATATTTAATATGATCGATTTTTGTGTGACCTTGAGTATTAAACGTTTAAGTCTTTTATTTGGTTTGGTTTAACTTTGATCTTTAATTTAAAAATTTAATTTTTTTTTGGAAATTTAAATAATTAGTCTTTATAAAATTAGGAAAAAAGTTGATTTCCTGTTTCATTTTAAAATAACAGATTTCATAATTTATTATAAGTATCTCATATATTATTATAAAATTTACTAAAAATATACATTATTAGGCATATTGTTTACAGATTTGATATGCTTTTATTCGACCTACTTTTCCTGAAATATTTCTAATTAATTTTAATGGATACAATTCAGGAAGATTAAATCAATTTAAAAAATTGACACATACTTAAGTAAATTTAAGTCAAAGTACATAAAAGTTGTAATAAGTTTATTATTGTATCATTTTAGAATATGTTTTCATTTATCTAAAAATGCCACAAACACCAGTTATTGTAAATGTTTATAATATGGTAAGTTTTTACATTTTTTTTTTATATTTGTAATTTTAAATTAATAACATTTTATAAAGCTTATTTAATTAAAGTTGATACTTTTTCTCTCATTAAATAGCATTTATTTATAATTAAAAAGTAGCTTTAATTAATTTAGTCTTTTTTTTTTTTATTTTAACTTTTTTACCCCATAAAAAAATCTAACTAATCTCTGGTGTAAACTGCATTATTGTTGTTTAGGGTTTATTAAAAATGCTAATTTTCATTATTACATTATAGTATAACTAAGCTTTGTTAAGAATATTATTTACTTTTCCTTGAATTCAGCAATTGTTCCACAAGTGAAACTATCTTTGTAGGGTTTTTATGTGATTTATATAAGTATGACATTATGAATGAGTTAAAGCAACTTTTCATGACCAGGTATTTTTTCAGTTTTTTATTTCACAGATCAAGACTAACTACATTTCTTGTGATACTACCACTACATTCCAGCCAAATTAATTTACAGTATCATACTAAAGTTATTTTAGTTAAATTCTGGAATAACTAAGATGCTATTTTAATGTTTGTGAATTAAAATCTTTTTAACTTTAGGAGAGATTTTTTTTTTGCACATGTTTTTACATGTTTATTGTTGCATTTCTTATATGTAAAATATTCAACAAAAATAATCAGGGCATGTTTTTTTTTGTTTATTTTTTCAGCTGTGTTTTTTAATAAAATATAAATAAATGAAAAATAAGAACTTTAATAAATAAATATTAACATTGAAAAGTATTAAATAATAGGTATACATTATTTTTCTTTAAACATTTTGTTTACATGTTGCAATTTTTTGCGTTTCTATATTGTTATGGCGAAACCTTTGTGTTAAAAATTATGCACAGAATAGTTTAGAGTTAGCAATTTATTTCCAATCTTATTTTTTGAGCGGATTGTGGTTTAATACTCTGTTTCTGAGGATTGCAACCTAATACTTTAATTTATTAGTGCAAAGTTAACAGAAAAAGGTTTACTAGAATAGATTTAGTTTTGTATATACTATTGCAAATTCTATTTTTTGGTTAAGGCTAATTACAGCAGGGAAATTTTTAACTCTCAGTTTTTTAGTTTAAAATTTAATTTTGTTGGCTATATATGATTACTAGCATGAGTTACCCGGCGTTGCCCGGGCCAATATTTAAACTGGCTTACCTGATATCTGTACACAAAAATGGGCCCAAAAAATGGGCCCCCTGACCCCGGGGTTAGGGGGGCCTATTTTTGGGCCCCCTGACCCCGGGGGTCGGGGTACGGGGTCAAAACCCAGCTAAGAACCTTCTCCTCCTCGAGGACTACCCCCATGCCAAATTTCATTGAGATCGGTCCGGCGGTTAGGATTTCTATAGAGAACAAACAAACACACACACAAACACACATTGCCCTTTATATATATAGCTGGAGTTACCCGGCGTTGCCCGGGCCAATATTTAAACTGGCTTACCTGATATCTGTACACAAAAATCGGCCCAAAAATCAGCCCAAAAAATCGGCCCCCCTGACCCCGGGGTCAGGGGGGCTCATTTTTTAGCCCCCTTGACCCCGGGGGTCGGGGTACAAGGTCAAAACCCAGCTAAGAACCTTCTCCCCCTCGAGGACTACCCCCATGCCAAATTTCATCGAGATCGGTCCGGCGGTTTGGATTTCTATAGAGAACAAACACACACACACACATTGCCCTTTATATATATAGAAGATTAAGTTATTTATCTTTGCTTATTTTAATGTTAATTAAATTAACATTTTTTCAAAAATATTTAGTATTGGCTAAATGAGTATACATCATCACTTGGTCTTGGAGTCTACCATTCTGGAGTAGAAGTGTTTGGAAAAGGTTGGAGTATTTTTTAGTCTTAAAGTTATTTTTTAATTGCAATTAAATCAATAATTTTTTCTCTTCTTAGAATATGCATATGCAGGACACCCATTTGAGTTTACAGGTATAATAGACATGGAGCCTAAAGATGAATTTGAATTGGGTGAAGGATTTACATTCAAGTAAATTTCATTTGGTTACTAAAAAATAATTACTAGTAATGTACTTTTACACACTTTTATACATTTAGATACTTTAGTATAAACTAAAACAACATGTATAAATTAAAACAACATGTATAAACTGAAACAATATGTATAAACTGAAACAATATGTATAAACTGATATAACATGTATAAACTAAAACAACATGTATAAACTGAAATAACATGTATAAACTGAAACACCATATATAAACTGAAACAAAATGTATACAAAAACAACATGTATAAATTAAAACAACACTTATGAGCTAAAAAAATATGTATAAACTGAAACAAAATGCATAAAAAACTTTGCTTTCTTTTTTTTTGTGTGTACCTTAATTTTTATTAAATTAAAATTGATTGCTGACTTGTTTGTTTATTTACAGAGAATCTATATTTATTGGCACTACAGATTTTACAGAGAGAGATGTTAATGATATTATAACAATGTTTGGCAAGTCATATTTAGGAAATTCTTATCATCTTGTCAAAAAGTAATTGATAATTTTGCTATTATTTTTTTTATTTTTTAAGTGAAAAAGCATTTTGAAAATGAAAAATTACGTGTTATGATTTTTTTTCATTTTCTTTTTTTGTAAAAAAGTAGAACCAAAAATAATAATTTTATAAATTGGTATTTATTAAACAGGAATTGCAACCACTTCACCAATGAGTTTACAAAGGTATTGTTGTGTATATTTTTATCTATTTTATATTGTTTCCTAACAAGAGAGGTAGTAGATTAAGAAAAAACAATTTAAGTTATTAACAACAATCAGATTTGGCGTATCCAAAAAACAGTGACAGACCCAGTGGGTTATGTTCCCTCCCCCTAGAATCTGAAAGTCCAAAAATATCTTAGAAATTAAGGACCTTTTTTTTAGGAGACGCAAGTGTTGTACAAAATACAAAAACATTTCAACTTCCCCCCCCCCCCTCCTCCAAAAAAAAGAATTCCTAGATCCGTTACTGCCAAAAATAACAAAACAAAGGAAAAAAAGAGTTAACAATTTTTTAAGTAGGTGTTTACACCACCACCACCACCCACCCCACCATTCAACCTTCTTTTTTTTTTTACTTACCCTTATTTTCCAGATGTTTCTTAAAAATCTAAACCAATTGCTAATTTACTATTAAAGTACTAATTGTCATATTTCCAATTGTAGAAGTGGGTAATTAAAACAACGATAACAAGATTTTTTTTTCCATAAATCATTTTTAGAATAGTATTAATAATAATTATTATTTTTACAATAAAAATAAAGTATTTTAATTATAAAATTATATAATAACAAACAAGTTATGTTAATAGTGATAATAAGTATGTTTACAATAATAACAATAAATTTAAAAAAAAAGCGATAATAAATATTATAATGGTAGTTATAAGCATATTATTATTTAGGGGTGGTGTCACTCTGGTGTCACTCATACAGAAGTCTGATGAAATTAGTGACCAATGTTTAATTATGATTTAAGTAATAATAGGCACATACATTAAAACACATAGAACATAAACACATAGATTAAAGCGCATAGAACATTTATTAAAAATAAACATGTAGAAATCATAGTTTACAGTTTAATAATAAAAAATTGAAAAAATTAATGAATAAATATGTACTAATAATAATTGTAGTAATAACAATAAGAAAATTAAGAGTATATTTTAATAATAAGAGATAATAATATCTAAAAGTTAGAATATTTTAGAAAATTTTTTAAAATTAGTTTTGTTCAAAATAAAAAAAGGGTGTTTTAAGTTGTATTTATTGAACTCATTCAAAAGGCATACAAGGTTCCTGTTCCATTTACAGACACACTCATAGACAGCAGAATGCTTACCATACTTCTGAGTTTTATAAGAATTGGTTTTAACCAATTAAAAAAATGTTGGTTTAAACCAAATTAATGTTTTTTTTAAAAGATTTGAACTTACAACAGGAAACTAAAACAGGATTATGTTAACAAATATAACTAATCTTCAATATAGATATTTTTTTTAAATCCATGATTTTTGTTTCTGTTTTTTCATAGAATAGAGTCCTTAGTGTTCTTACAGAACAGAGTTTTCTTCTACAGGCTGTTTCTCCTTCATTAGGTTCATCAAGATGAATTGCTTCCTGTTGAACTTATTTCATCAGGAAGTTTTCTTAACAGTATATATATGTATATATATATGTGTGTATATATATGTGTGTATATATATGTGTGTATATATATATATGTGTGTATATATATATATATATATATATATATATATATATATATATATATATATATATATATATATATATATATATATATTTATATGTTTAGCAAAACTATAACATAATTTATTGATACCACAAAAAATGTATCAAAAAACTGGGCGCAAATGTGATATGATTTGGTTAAAATATACACGAGTGACTGTTCCAGAAAGAAAGGGCTGTAGAGCAGTTTGTAATGCGTGTAGAAAAAAAATGGAAGGTCAAATTCAAACGATGCATGAACATATAAAAAAGTGCAAGAAATCACAACCCCATGAAATTATGGAGTCAATGGAAGATCAACAACTTCTTGAAGGTAGTTAAATTACTGCATTGCCATTTTAAACTTTAAACTTTTCCTAAATTGTAAACATATATATTTAAATTATTGCATATAGACATATTAACTTTGAATAATTCAATAAACTGCAATTTCATTTTAAAGGTAACTCACCATCAACATCACAACAACAAATGAAAAGGTCTCAGCCCAGTTCAACGTCAGCTGATAAATATTTGAAAATTGATAAGTTTTTCACACAAACAAGCCTCAAAGAGAAAGATTTATTTGATCTGCAACTTGGTAGATTTATATACAGTACAAACTCTAGCTTCAGAACAGTTGAACACAAAGAATTTAAAAAATTTATCGATATGCTTCATCCAGGATACACTCTACCTAATAGAACTCAAATTGGAGGAGAAATATTAGATAGGGTTTACACAGAAGAAATTAAAAAATGTAATATATTGAATGGGAAAATTGTAGCCATGTTTTTAGATGGCTGGAGTAATGTACATAATGAACCTATAGTTTGTATCTCTGTAATTACAGATAAAATTAACATTTTAGTAGAAACAATCAACACTTCTGGTCATTCATATACTAGTGAATATCTTACACAATTAGCAAGAGAAGCAATAGATTCTGTAAGATGTAAATTTGGATGCACAGTAAAAAACTTTGTGACTGACAATGCAGCTAATATGAAACCAATGAGACAAGTACTGTCATCTGAAAAAGATATTATCATAACTTATGGGTGTGCTGCTCATATGCTAAATCTTTTAGCAAATGATCTTAACATTGAAAATGTGAGCAAGCATGTTACACAAATAATAAAATATATAAGAAATAATCATCAAGCTGGAGCAATTTATAAATTAAGTAAAGGAACAAAATTGCCACTTCTTACTGAAACTCGCTGGAATTCTGTATGTAATTCACTTGAAAAATATGTCAACAACTGGAGCATCATTTTCACAATGTTTGAAAAAAATAAAGACTTAGATCCCATGATTGGTAAAAAGGTAAGTGGTATACAGATAAAGCGAAACACAGAAGATTTATTAAAAATATTAAAACCAATTGCAATAGCTTTAGATAAGTTGCAAAGAGATCAAACAAAAATAAGTGACACTGTTGAAATTTTTAAAGATTTGATAAACAGTTTATCATTTTTAACAAATGAAAAAAAAAAAAATTGAATCTAGATACCTTCAGACTGTCAGTGATGCTCAATTCCTGGCAAACACAATAGATCCTAGATATTTTGGGTGTAATCTTTCTGAAAATGACAATAAAGCTGCCATGAATTTCGCAGATAAAGAGTTAAAGAATTTGTTACCAATAATATTTAAATTTAAAGCCAAATCTGCTCCATTCGATAAAAGCTATTTGTATAGTGAATCTGTTTTAAAAAATGTATCACCAATAGAATGGTGGAAATCTCTAAAAATTGTGGATTGTAACATAATGGATATTGAAGGTTTATTAAATGCACCAGCTTCTAGTGCTGGAATTGAAAGAATTTTTCAACTTTTGGCCTTGTTCATTCTAAGTTAAAAAACTAATTGGGGGTAGAAAAAGCAGCAAAGCTTGTATTTATATATAGAACATTAAACAATGATGTATCGAATAATTTTGATGAAATATTACAGTAATATTGATAAAGAATATAGTTTACTCAAATAAAATGCGTTATGCTTTTTTTAATTTAGAAGATTAGCTAAATACGACATTATTTAACAAAAACCTAATTTTAACCAAAACCGTTTTTTTTTTTTAAAAACCATGGTTTTTTTGTAACCTTGGACTGGAAGATTATTATTCTAATCATCATTATCTTTCTCCTAATTTTATTTGCTATCTCTATAAATCTCTTATTCATCCCTGTATTGAATGTTTAAAAAATAGAATTTCACTAATCACAAGGTAAAAATCAAAATGTTTTCAAATAAGAGAAACTTGGAAAACTTCAGTCTTTTAGGTTTAATAAAAATTTTTTATTATATTTTTTTTATTAAAAAGGGTTTTGTGGTTTTGCATAACAAAATTTTTTCTATAAGTATAGTAGGTAATTTTTTATAATTGTAATTGTTATAACGAGTTATCATGTAATTGCATGAGTGCTTTTTAGGTGCTTTAGTGTTTTTAGGTGTAATTGCATGAGTGTTTTTTAGACTATGATAAATTGGGTGTTGGGTTCGGCTATATATATAAAACATACTTATATATAAATATGTATATATATATATATATATATATATATATATATATATATATATATATATATATAAATATATATATATATATATATATATATATATATATATATATATATATATATATATATCAGGGTGTTAGCAATATTACGATTATTATTTTTTCATTGTTCTACAAAATATTGGGAGTTTTTATTGATATTGTCCTATTACATCAAAAAAAAAATTCTGCTGTATATGCGGTGCCATTATATAGAAAATTTGTAGGAGGAAGTTTACAAATATAAATCAGTTCATTGCAACAAGTTTAGACTGACTTTAAATCAAAGTAAAGGCCGCATGGGACGCTATTACACCTGAATGATGCAAAATATTGATCTTGTCAATGGGCTGTTGTTACCAAGTTACTGATTCAAAAAGATACTACACTAAATATTAATTTACTTCAATAAATTTTCTTAACTATATATACAAACAACTTCTATATTTTTTGTAAAGGAAAAAATGATATTTTTTTTTACAAGTTGTTTCATTTAAATTGCCCCCTTATTCTGTACCTATATATCATTAATATCATACTTTTTTTTTAACTAAATTACTTGTAATGTTATCTTCTGAAACTTTTTATTAAGCTTAAACCTCGTAAACTTAGATCTCTTGAAAATATATGATTACATATTGAACATCAATCTATACATTGAAAACATCAATCAAATATACATTTGAAAGCATATAAAATTAAAACTGATATTAGAGTCCTTGAAAAAAAGTTTTTGGAAAGTATTTGACCTCCTTAGTGTGTACCATATGATAAAATTACACTGGATTCAAAAAATTTCTGAATACAAAATATTTTTAAGGGCTGCTAAAGACCCTAGAATATTTAATGGGTCCCTAATAATATAATTTTTTTTTTCAAAAGTATGTCTTGTTTCCAAAGTTACAAAAGTCTCAAATTAAGCAAAGTTATATAAAAAACAAAAATATTTAAAAAAAACAGAAACAAAATAATTATAAATTAAAAAATCTTTTAGAAATGCACTTTTTTCATTTTTTTTTAAAGGATGTCATTTTCTATGCAGTAAAATCTAAAATAATAATTTTGCTTTATTTGGACCCAACATGATACACATTTGAAAAAATGTATATCATGTTGGGTCATAATAAAGCAAAAAAAAAAATGTAAATAATATTAGGGACTTGGTAAAATATCCTAATATCCAAACAGCAAATCTATTGTGTCATTGTTCATTAGATCTGCTACATTGTTATTTAATCATACAAGTATGGTAATTTAAAATTTTTTTAAAACATTTGTCAATCATGTCTATCTATATTAGAGAAAACTTTTCATTGAAACTTGTATAGTTTTTTTTTTTGAATAATTGTATGCATTTATTCAAAAAGAAGAAATTGTTTATATTTATATTTGTTTTTACAGTATTTGTGTGGTAAAGAAATTCCAGGATGGATCAATAGATTAGCATCTATTGGTCACCGATTCCCCATGCTCGTTTCATGTATTCCTAAAGAATGGCTTACTCCAGATGCAGGTTTTTCCAATAGCAATGTTAATCTTACAGAATGGGAACAGATTGATTATCCTCAAAGAAATAACGAAATGATACCAAGGACAAGTTAAGTAAATATATGTCGTTTATGAGAAATATTTTATCCCTGTCATGTATGACATATTTGATGAATTACACTGCTTTATTTAATTTAAACTTATTTAGAAAAAAAAAACGATAATAAAAAAAAAATATGAAAGAGTTTTTACGTTTTAACGTTTTTCAATTTTTTGAAAATTCATCAGGTTTTCTGCTTTTTATGTTGATAATCTTTGTTATTTTAAACTGTTTCAAAAAGGAAAATGCACCACTCTGCTATTCGACGACGTGATTTGATTCGACGACGAGAACTTTAGTATTTTACAAATTACTGATTTGTAGTTGTATATATTTCAATAAAAAAAGATAAAACGAAAAATATATAGTTATTCAGTTTACTTTCAATGTATTTTTAATCATCAGATTGATTTAATCCTAATTATCATTTAATTAAATAATATCAGTTTAAATATATTTACAGTTTAAATATAAGTAAATTATATTAAATAATATCAGTTGAATAATGTTTATTAGTTGTCTAAAATAATGTTTATTGGTTGTAAAAATGACACTTGTATCACCTTGCTAAATATTTATTTCAGTTTCTTAATCAGCCGTCCAGATCGTGTTTGAAATCTTCATATAAACATTAACTTAATTCGGTTTTGGCATTATTATCTATGAGTATATATATATATACTGTAGAAAATAAAGACCTAAGAAAAAGTTCTCTAAATAAAACTCTAAAATAATTGGAGTATTGCAAATTGTTATAGTTGTTTTAACACTGTTGCAAATAGCATTAGCAACATTGTTGGAAATAACATTAGTAACAATGTTGCAAATAGCATAAACAACGTTGCAAAATTAATAAGCAAAAATTGTATATAAAGTATTTAAAAACGAGAAAATTAGAAAGTAAGACAATTTATTAGTATTAAAATACGCTATAAAATTTGAAATCCAAAGAAAAAACTTAAAAAAGATATTACATAAATTTACGAGAAAAGTATAAAGAGAATTCAAAGCAAACATGGCAATTTTTAAGGGAAATTACAAACAGTAAGAAATTGAAAGCTCTTTATCTAAAGTTATTAAAGTTGATGATAAGATATTTTATGATACAAGAATGGTAGCTAATAAAATTAATGAGTTTTTTACTTTAGTTGGACCAAATTTAGCACAAAAAAATTTCAATCATAAACAAAACAATAAACAGATGTATTTTTCCTTTACTATCTTATCTAAATTCATTTGAATTGTATTTTGATGAACTTGATAGAGCTTTTAAAATGCCAAAGTTAAATAAGTCGGTCCTGATGGTATTCATCGAAACATTGTTATTGATTAATATGAAATCATAAAAAATATCTTTTTTAAAATATTTAAATGTTCTATTCAAATAGTAGCTTTTTTAGATGAATTAAAAATAGCTAAAGTTTCGCCAATACTTAAAGGTGGAGATTTACTTAATGGTAGTAATTACCGTCCAATATCTGTTTTCTCAAAAATTGTAGAAAGAATTCTTTATAATTAAATTTATTTTTAATCTTTCTTAAAATAATATCCTAAACAAAAATCAATATGGATTTAAAAAATTAATTCTACTCAACAAGCTATACTCCAAATAACTCAATATATTACATAATAATTTGAAATATCCAAAATTACTTTAGGCACTTTTATTGATTTGTTTAAAGTCGTTGATACGATTGATCATAAACGACGCATCGTCGAAATAAAATTGTTGATGTAACATGCGGAGTTCCTCAAGGGTCTGTCCTAGGACCTCTACTATTTCTCAATTACATAAACGATCTCTATGAAGCATTTAATTTAGTGGCAATTATGTTTGCTGCCGAGACGAAATTTTTTTTATATCATTGTAACATAACGACACTATTTTAAAGCATGAAGATAGAATTAAATAAAATTTCTAAACGGTTTAAATTAAATAAACTATCTTTTAATATTGCAAAAACAAAATGGTCTCTTTTTCATCTATACTACAAAAAGCATCTTTTGCAGTATGGATGAAAGTGAAATGTCTGCTCTTTTTAGAGATGACATGCAAATTAAAAGAGTAACGGCTTCAAATTATTTAGGGGTCTTTATTGATGAAAATCTGACATGGAAAAGACACATTGAAAACTTATCCTCTAAAATTTCTAAAAGTATAGGAATACTATTCAAAATAAGAAGCTAAACAAACATCCTAAACAAACATTAGAACCACTTTATCGCCATCAAAACATGGTGCATTAAATTTTAACATCGTTTTTATCATGCTAAGCCTCTATTGAATGAAATAAATTTCTTAATATATATCAACTTAATATTTTTAATGTACTGTGTTTTATGTTTAAATGTAAACTCGCACATACCCGATTTCTTTTCGCAATTTATAAGCTTTAAAAGTTAAAAATGAATGCAATTTACGTAATAAAAATTTTATTTTTCGACCAGTTTTCAAAACCGATTTTGGTGAATTTTGTATTTCATTTAGAGGAGCATTTTTATGGAACAAAGTAGTCTTAAAACTTTTTGATTTTTTTTAAAATGGAGAAATTTCAAGAAAAACTTTTTTTTATTTAAAAAAAAATTGAAAAAAATTCTTTTCTCAATTGAAAACATTCTTATATATTTTTAACTTTGTTTTGTTTAGTATTAATAGTTTTAAGAAATCTTTTATTGTAATTTATATATACGAAATCTTTTATCTTAACTTATATATACATTTATATTCTTTACTTGGGACGCATGGATATTTTATTTTAGGTACATCTTATATTTTATACAAACGAGCTCTTGTATCTTAAATATATTTATAAATATTTACTCTGTACATTCAAATTTTGTTAGAGGTTATCCACAAACCACGTCACGCAATTTTTGACCATTTTAGACACCATTCCCCCCCCCCCTCGTTACAATATCGTAACTCTATAGTAACAAGTTCCGTATGAATCGTCCACAAAACCACTAATCCCTCTTCCCTCTATTGCGTGACTTAATTTATGGATAACACTTTTATTTAGATTTGAACTTGACTGGTTTATATAACATTTTGTATAACAAATATTGCGTATTTATCAGTTATATTTACGTGATTTATACGTATAACATACGCATAAGTTTGTATTAGTATATGTTATTTATGTGTATTATTTATTTGTATGTTTACTTGTATGTATATGTATATGTATATACATATATATATATATATATATATATATATATATATATATATATATATATATATATATATATATATATATATATATATATATATATATATATATATATATATAGTATCAGCAACAGTGTTAAAGCATCAAACTGTCGCAAATAGTATTAGCAAACATGTTAAAACAGCAATGGAAAACAATTCACAATAAAATTGAAAATAGTAAATTAATTAGATCTTAGATCTAAAATTAAAAATACTAGAAAATATAATGTACAAACAAGTAACTCCACAAATTAAAATTAAATCGCAACATTTTAACCAATACGGTTTTTTCAAAGTTCTCAATAACATTCTTTTTACGGACTTTTAATGCTTTTATGCGTAATTAAATACTTTTAATGTACTTTGATAGGCACGAGTGCAGAAGCATGTACATCAGAAATTATACCACTACATTGGAGATCATACCATTTATTATTTAATACTTTGCATTACAATGCAACGTAAAGATTTCCTAATTTTGCTTGCGATACAGCAACTGAAATCGAAACTGTTGTTTTTTTGTTAAACTTAAAAAAAAATTTAACTTTTCAAAAATGCAAGTATAATGTAGATGTGAAAATTGTAATGATGCTTGATCTACGTTTAAAATTAAAGTTAGTTGAAGAAGCAAAAATACTGAAATTAAACTCAAGTTATGAATCAAAAATTGAAAATATAAAATCAACTTCTAGTTTAGTTGTCTAACTCTGCCAATATAAATGCCATTATAAGTGGTTGGGAGCATACAACTACACGTGTCCTGATAGCTATCTGGACACCTATAGTGTTAATTTTGTAATTCACAACTTGATTTCAATTTCAATATTTTTGCTTCTTTAAATCTATAGAACGTCTCTATAATACATTTAAAAGCGGGATTTAAAAAAGTACTATAAAATATTTTGTGCGCACTTTCTTGATCCATTAAAAGTACAACTGGAATCATAATTAAAGCCTTAAGAGACAGACTATTGCCTGAGCATGGTGGGCAAATAGTGTTATTAAATTATAATAAGACTAATTACTAAAATTATTACTACACACTAAAATAATTTCTAATTGTAAAGTATATCACATATTTTATGTCTTTAAAGTAGATAATTAAACCTTTAAAGATAAAGTTATTGCAAAAATAGTCATATGAGGTGTAATTCGCTACCTTAAGGGTAAAGTGTTCTAACTTAAAAAGTATAGTTTTCTCTTTGACTAAATCGACTTTTAGTCGACTTCAAAAATGTATTAATCAATTTTAGTCAACTTTAGAAAACAAAAAAGTTGACAGTCATTTAATAATTGTTTTTTTTTAGCGAGTAACAAGTAACATCTGGTTACAAAAAACTTTGGTCTAAATCATAAAAGTCTAAATCATAATTAACTAACAGAAAGCAATATATACTTAAAGAATCAAAAGATTTAAAAAACAACCTAATAACTTGGTTTTAGTTTAGGACCTAACCTAATAACTTGGTTTTATTTTAGGACCTAACCTAATAACTTGTTTTTTTTTTAGGACCTAACCTAATAACTTGTTTTTATTTTAGGACCTAACCTAATAACTTGTTTTTATTTTAGGACCTAACCTAATAACTTGTTTTTATTTTAGGACCTAACCTAATAACTTGGTTTTATTTTAGGACCATTATTATTTTTACTTTATATAAATGACTTATATTTAGCATGAAAAATATTAAACACTATTTTGTTTGCAGATGACACTAATTTATTTTATTCTCACAAAGATATTATTGTTCTTCTTAAAATTTTTAACGAAAAATTAAATAAGATCAACGTGTGGATTAAAAGTAACCGACTTTCATTAAACGTAGATAAAACAAAGTTTATCCTAATTCATAAACCTAGTAAAGCCAATAATATTCCTGTTAAATTGCCCGATCTTTTAATCAATAACATAATAATTAGAAGGGAATTGACTATAAAATTTCTAGGAGTGCTTTTAGATGAAAAATTGTCACGGAAATACCATATTAAAAAATAGAATGTAATAGAAAGTAAGATCTCAAAAATATTTACATGTTATATCGAACAAAACCGTTTCTTAATAATCAGTCTTTAAAAAAAATTTTTTTTTTCGTTCATACACAGCTATCTTTCTTACTGTAACGTTGCCTGGGGTAGCACTAATCACACTAAACTCAGAAAAATTTATAGCAAACAAAAACATGCTTGCGGGATAATATTTGGGGCAAACAGGAATGCACATTGCGAACCTCTCTTACGTCAGCTTGGAGCTTTAAATATTTATAAAATTGAAAATCATCAAGTAATGTTATTTATGTTTAAAACGAAATGTGGTTTATCTTCAGTAACATTTCAATCTTACTTTAATGAAATCTCTCATAAATTTCCTACCAAATTTTCAGTGAACAACTTTGTCATTCCCATAAACCATCTTAAATTACGCTCATACCAAATTCAATATCGGGGACCTTTTGTTGGGAAAAATTTTCTTCATATTTTTAATGAAAAACAAGACTTTGTTTCAAGCTGCACTTCGGAAAGTTTTAAGGCTAATTCAAAACGGCATTTACTTTTTTAAAAATAATTTAAAAATTTTGATTTAACAAATTATCTAATTTTTTTTTTTACTAACTGTTTTCCTTTATTGTCTAAAGTTTTTGTTGATATTTATTAATTAGCCCTAATTTCTTATTTATATTGCATTATTTTTAATAAAACTTAACGCAATTTTTTGTGATTAATAACTTTCACGACTATCTCACTTTTGTATTATTTTATTTTTTATTTTCAAATTACTCCTCTAGACGATTGTTAGCAAAAATTTATTTTATTGCTGAAGTTTTATATGTACTTATACTGTTTTATTTTATCACTTATTAGTGGTGCAAATTTTTTAAAACGTTTGAACGCAACAATATGAAGGGGCTCGGCGATAAGCCAAGTTTGTCTTCTTCTTGCTCCGGCTAGGATTTTCTATTATTGTAATTTTTTTTTGTAATTTTTAACAAACCGCAAAATAAATAGGAAAAAAAAAAAAATTACCCGCATAAAATATAAATGTCTGCTTTCCCCATTATTGTATGAATATAGCTTTCTTTTTTTTTTCTCATTTTTTAATTGGCATACTATTTTACAGCACAAATCAATATAAATAAATACAATACAAGAATAAACAAATACAATACAATACAAATTAGTTTCCAGAAACAAATCACTACTAAACTTAAACAACGAACACTCTCTAAAAAAAAGCTAAAAACTACAATAATCAAATTAAATAACTGTAAGGAATTTTTTTTAAATTTGAATAAATAAATAAATGTAACTTAAATTTTAATACAAATCGATAAAAAAAGTAATATTAATAACTAGGTATATATGTAACACATACATATATACCACCTATGCAACTGATTTTTTATGTGTATTACAGGTCTAAGAAAAAGGTACTCGATGACAAGACTGACTTAAGTCTTCTGCGAGCTTCCTATGACTACAAATAAGTAATTCTTTTTATCAATCTTACACAAATTTCGTTTTTAACATATTTATACACTAACATTATTTTGAAATGTGGTAAATAAACTTATAGTAAAACTTCTAAACTCTCCTCCAAAAAATCAGCAGATTTATTTTTATTTATTGCATTTTTTATTTTAATTGGAGTAATATAGAGATATATTTCTCGGATTATTTTTACGTACACGTTATTATATTGTTGTAATTGGTATTTATTTTATTCATGTCTCGGAGTTGTAAGCAACTACATTTTTATTTACTTTGTATTTATGATTTAAATTTGTATATCTTTACTGCCAACCAGTGATTGGTTACTTATAATTACTTTGTAGTTGTAAAATAAACATGTATAACAATTACCACAAGGAGAAGCTACAGCTTGAAAGCCTTAAAAATTGGAGTTTTAATAATAACTAGATGATTCGGATGGTTATGATGAAATTATGTATTAAAATGAGTATTATTTCAATATTATAATATATACTATATAGATAGGTGTATCAATTGTTAACAACTAGCATTATAGTTAGATTTGCAAATTTTAGTTGTATAAATATCTTGGCTTTAGTACATCCCTTTGTGTACATCCCAACAAACGACTATGCAAATCTGTAATTGTAAATTTTATTGACGTTTTTGGCTTTTTCTCAAACGTGGTTGCCAGTGGTAGGATTTTTTCAAAAAGTGGTAGAAATTTTTTCAAATATTTTATTATATTTCAAGAATTTTTTTCGTTTTATTTTTTCATAAAAATTTTCTGAAAATGCTTGTATATTATAACGGTTTGATGAAAATGTTTGTATATTACGGTTTGATGAAAATGTTTGTATATTACGGTTTGTATAGTACGGTATAATGAAAAAATCATAGCAAAAGCACCTTTCAAAAGCTCAACGTGCAATTAAATAGATAAATATGTCAAATATGATTTATTTTCAAAAGCTTTTCTGACAAACTAAAAAAAAAGATTAAAAAAGGAACTCTTGCTTTAAAACAGTAGTTATGTTAAATTAAATAAAAAAGCATAAATTAATAACTAAGCTGTTAAAATGTTGTTAACAAAATGTCGTTGATGTCGATGACAAAAATTAACTTGATAATTTACGTAATAAAAAAACTCCATCATGCATAAAATAAAATTAATAAATAAACTTGTCATCAATAAATAAACCTGTCATAGATTCAGCTCTTTACCACATAGAGACATATCTATTCGATATTTATTTGACATTGGTTTTAAAAAATGCATTCAATTTTATTAGCTTTTTTTGTCTATTTTTCTATTACAAATAACTTAAAAGATAAAAAACAACATATTTATCACTTCCATAAAAAAATATATTTGTCTCCATTATTTTGTCTCCATTATTTTGCAAAAAATAAAATGTTTGTTTTAGTGTACACATTCATAAATTTCTACTGAAAATAAATTCTTATATATTTGAATCTTTTATTAATAACTTTTTTTTATTTGATTTCTCTAAAATGTTAGGAATCTTAAAACACAAAACAAAAATAATGATCATAACAGGTATAAACATGGCAGCAATTATTGATGCATCCCGAGTAGACACATTATTATCATTATCTTCTTCACGAAATGAAAGGGAAAAACTTGCTGTTTGGTTTAATTCTTCTGGCGGTAACACTGACGATGTTAACAATGGTGCTTGAGAAACTGATGACAATAACACTGAAGACAATGTGCCTGTTAATAAATATGAGTAATCGTTCAGTTAACATTTTAGTTTGTAAACTAACATACCATTTTTCTGTAATTATTTTAAAAACGGCATTGTTTATGAGAGATAGTAAAGATAAGCAAAGCTAATATTATCGATTTTTTGGTTTAATATATAAATACCTACTTCCTACCTACCTGCATACATACATACATACATACATACATACATACATACATACATACATACATACATACATACATATATACATACATACATACATACATACATACATACATACATACATACATACATACATACATACATACATACATACATACATACATACATACATACATACATACATACATACATACATACATACATACATACATACATACATACATACATACATACATACATACATACATACATACATACATACATACATACATACATACATACATACATACATACATACATACATACATACATACATACATACATACATACATACATACATACATACATACATACATACATTTGTAACCATAATAAAGATAATTCTTGCCTAAAATTATAGTCAATTTCAGCAAAAATTTTGTTGTTATCAACATTATAAAATATAAAAAAATTGCTTAAGTTTAATAATTTTTCTTTAAAATAAAATTTTCAAAAAAAGTTTTAATATGAAAGTTTCTATACTGGTTGCCAAGCAACTTAATCCATCGAACTTTTTAATAAACTCAACGGCAACATAAGTAAGAATTTTTGATCACTATTGTTGCATTATTTATAAACATGAAACGAAAAACTCAAATCCACGTACGTTTTTTAACAAGTTGAAAATAATTAACTACCTCGGTTGGAATTGAGACATTTAATAAAACATTTGGAATTGAGAATTATTATTTAATTATTATTTTTGAAAGATTATTGTTTAAGATTTTTGTCGTGAATATAAATGTGAATGTTTAAAAAAAGAATTTAAAATATTTTCTTAAAAGTGGAGAAAATATATTGAATTCAGAGGAGACAAAAAGGTATAAAAGATTAAAAGACGTAGCCACTATGAGAGAAAAGACAACGTCCCTTTCAATTATCGTTTAGTTCAAAAGTGACAATAGACACAATTTCGCAGTACATAAGTCCAATGGCGTCCTATGATTCAACCGAATCCTTAATTTCAATTTAGAACCGAATATGAGAAATTTATTACACAACTGAAAATATTCACGAAAAAAATTAGAACCGAAATAGTTTCAATCGAATTTTCGATCGAAAGTCGTGATTGTATTTGGAACCGAAAAAATTTGGATCGAATTATCAATCGAAATGTCATAGATAATTTTAGAACCGAAAAAATTTCGATCGAAAGTCGTGAAAGTCGTTTTTAAATTAAATTAAGATAAGAAAAGAAGAAAGGATTTTGTAATTCGATTCAAATTTTTTCGGTTGTAAAATTCGGTTTTAAAACTTTCGGCGCAAGAAAGGATTTTGGAATTCGATCCTGCAATGAAAGTATACTTTTCGGTTCTAAATTGTTCGGTTGTGAAATATTTCGGTGATATTTTCGAGGATAAATATTTTCGGCTCTATCATGTGACACGAGTCCAATACACTTTTTTATTTATAAACAATTACCAGCAGCCGTTCTCGTCTCTCCGTTAAACTTAACGGAGCGTTATTCAAAAACTTATTATTAACTACATTAATAAAAAAATTCTTTAAAAATGTAATTTTTTAAACATAAATGTTTTATTTTGGTATTAGTTTTATTTAAACGAATTTATAGAAATTTTCGTCGTTTCTTTACTTAGAAATATTGTGTAATGAAATTTTAGACAAAAGCACTGTTAAACTTAACGGAGAGATGTGAATACGGCTGCAGAAAAGTTTACACAGCAATCATTTGTATTTGAAATTCTTTTTTTTTTTCTTTTTCTAAATTTACTTTGCCGTAATATGTCATATATTTACAATGTGAAAATAAAATAATGTAAAGTAAATATATAATAAATAGCCAGAGCAAGAAGAAGACAAATATACCGTCTTATCGCCGAGCGCCGTTTAATTTTATCGCCGTTAATTAATATTACTATTTAAAAATTAACAATCAAACAAAAAGTTTTAAAAAAGAAAATAAATTAAGTAAATTACGATACAATCCACGCAGATATTACAAACGCTGAACAGTATGATAAGATATTTAAAATAAACAGTACCATAAATTTTTTATTTTAATACGAAATACAAGTCGAAAATACGAAATATACGAAATAAAATAAAAGAACGAAATAAAAAATACGAAATAATATGATCAAAACAAAAATAAGTGAGTAGTGATGACTTTTTCAGTTTAGTTATTTAGTTTTTGATCTTGTTTTAGCAAATAATTTTAATTCGAAAATTTTTTCTATTAAGAAACGTTAACATTCCCATTTGAATTTTTCTAAAGAAAAATTTTATTTTTAATTTTTTTTTAAAAGAATTTTTTTCACAGAAATGGTCCATGGTATTGAATTTAAAATTAAATGAATTTGAAAAATGAGATTTAACAAATTTATCATTTGAAAACTTTGTAGGGGGTATTTATAAAAATTTTTGGTGACGTAAGAGTAAAAGATATTAGGAGATAAACAATGTTTTGATTTAAACATAAACAGCCCAACTTGATATATATTAAGCTTACAAACACTGAGTACATAGTTCATTTAGAAGAGATTCTCTGTTAACAGTTCAGTTCTGTTTTGGTTAACCCTAAATTTTTTAAAGTTTTCCATAGTTGGTACTTCCCCATTAGATATTCAATAGGAAAGATAACTATGAGTTAATAATAAAAACATTTTAAGTACTCAATATTTAGAAATAGTTTAACACTACATAGCTAAGAAATATTTTCGTAGATTTTATTTTTAATAGATTTAATATGAGATTGTCATGATATATTTTCATCACTTCAAGAAAGTTAACTATATCTTTTAATAGCTGTATTATTCATAAAGAGATTGGGTAATTTTAAAGGATTAATCTTACTAGGTTTGTGAAAAAACATAAATTTAATTTTCTCTATATTTAATGAAAGTTTATTTTTTTTAATCCACTCAATAATTTTTCATAATTCTTCATTAAATATTTTAAACAGATCTTTTATATTATTGCTTAAGTAAAAAAGGTTAGAGTCGTTAGCAAACAAAATAACATTTAAAGTTTTGAATGCTAAATTTAAATTATTTATACACAATAGGAATAATAGTAGTCCTAAAATTAATCCCTAGGGAACACAACAAGTTAAAATGTTTTTATTGGTTTCATTACTTTGTATACTATGTACTGTTTTCTGCTTGACAGGTAACAGAAATAGGTCTATAATTGAAAAATATTTTTATTTAATTAACAAAAGCCAAAAAATAAAAAAACAAAGAACAAAAAATGACACAATTTAATAAAAGACAATAAAAACCTCAAGGTGTACAAAAAACAAAACAAAACAAAATTATATATATGAGCTGATTTGAAATAAACTTATAAAAAGAACTATTCGTTGAAATAATTTTATTGATTGTTAATCAATAATTATTAATGGGATTAAGAGTTATTTTTTACACAGTTTAAGGTAATAATAACAAGAACAGAAAAAAGCAAACCAGGTGGCTTGTTCGCATAAGGAAATTAAAAAGATAAATAAAAAAATAAAAACTAGAAAATAATAAAAAAGAAGATAAAAATGAAGTTGAAAAAAAAAAATTTTTTTAGAAATAACTTAATTCATTGTCAATAGTAAGAAGTTTTTGTTTAAGTTTTATTTTACATTTGTGAAAAGAAGTAGTAGTTTTAATGTCGTTATTAAATTTAGAGTTCCATAATTTGGGTCCTCTATTTGCAATAGAGAATTTGGTGTCCGTATAATAGGTTTTGGGTTGAATGTAGTTTTGATTTGGAAATCTAGAAGAGTAAACATAATTTATTTTGTTAAAAAAGGTATTAAATATTAGATATTATTTTATTGTTAAAAAAGGTATTAAATATTAGATATTATTTTATTGTTAAAAAAGGTATTAAATATTAGATATTATTTTATTGTTAAAAAAGGTATTAAATATTAGAGGTGTCATTTTATTATCAATTTTGTACATAAAAGTAGGTATCTGATAAATGTTTAGTTGATAAATATTGAGTATATTTAGTTTATCAAATAAACCTTTTGAGGGCGTAAAACTGTTTACGTTTGAAATAATTCGTATAGCATGTTTTGGTCTACTGAGTAGTTTTTTTATCTTGGTTGTGTTGGTGCTGCAACAAACAATGTTCCCATAATTAAGGCAGCTGTGAATAAAAGAAAAGTATATGTTTTTTAAACAGTTTTGGTCTAAAAACCTTTTAGCTTTATGTAATAAGCCAATACTTTTTGATATTTTGTTTTCTATTGTACTTATGTGTTCACGCCATGAAAGAATTTCGGCTAGAAATACTCCTAAGAACGCGTACAAGTGCTCTCCTTTTGTAATAGAATTATCAATACATAGATAGGAAAGTTTTAATGGAAAAAGTTTTTTTCGTGGAGCCAATGAAAAGAGTGCATTTGGTTTTAATTATATTTAAGGATAGTTTATTCGACTTGAACCATTCAGTTAAACTTGTGAGTTGCTTATTGACTGTTTCAAATAAGAAGTCGATGTTACTATTAGAGTAAAACAAGTTTGTGTCATCGGCGAATAAAATTGAAGTTAAAATATTAGAAAACCTATGTAAGTAATCGCTAAATGCATCGGAATTCTCTATAAAGCAAGAAATATATTATGTAAACACCAGTTAACACAATTATATTATTCATTTATACATTGTCATATAAACTACGCGAATATTATATAGGGAAGCACTCATAGAACAAAACTAAAATCTCTTTACCTTCATCAGAAACACGCAGCTCGCGCAATAAATTTTAAAAATCGGTTTTTTCATACGAAACAACTTTTTAAAGAAATGAATATTTAAATGTATATCAACAAAATGTCTTTAATATTTTATGTTTCATGTTTAAATTTTAAAAAGTATTACAAAATCTTTATTGTATGAAACCTAAAAACAAATATAATCTTCGAATTAATAACAATCTTATTGCCCCTTTTTGCCATAAAAGCAAAGACCAGTTTTTTGTTTCTTATCGAGGTCTTTATCTCTGGAACAAAATAGTCTTACCAAATTTTGATTTTTCTACCCAACTGACTATTGCTTCATTCAAACAAAAACTTAAAAAAATTATATTTTTAATTGAAAATATTTTGATTTATTTTTAATTGTTTATTTGTTTTGTTTTTTTTGTTTGTTTGTTTGTTCGTTTTTGTTCTATTTTGTATATTTTATTTATTTTTTAATCTTGGTTTTTTAAAATTTTATCTTGGTTTTTACATGTTTTTGCATAAAGTTGTATTGTTATTTCACTTAAGACATTGTATTTTTATCAAAAATTAACCATATATTGTAAAGGGCTTCATGACAAGATCCACATGATCTTCTAGAAGTCCTGTCGTTACTGATGTAAAAATTGTAAAATATAATTGGTTATTGTAATATTTCTAAACGGCAAAATATTAAAAAAAAAAAAAAAATGTAAGTTGTTTATATAATCAAGAAAGAGTAGTGGTCCGAGTATTGATCCTTGAGGAACACCGCATGTGACAGTCATATGTTTTGATTTTCCTTCATTATACGATATATACTGTTTTCTATTTGTTAAATAACTTTTAAACCAATCAATGTTTGAGTTTTTTATGCCATAATGTTTTAGTTTAGCAAGAAGAATGTCATGATCAACTGTGTCAAACGCTTTGCTGAGATCTATGAAAACTCCTACTATATATATTTTATTCATCAAACGCTTTAAGTATGTCATGAATAAGGTTAATAATGGCATGGTCAGTGGAATGCCTTGACTTAAATCCGAATTGTTTGTAGTAAAGAATGTTATTAATATTTCGAAAGGAATAAAGTCTATTGTACATAATTCTTTCTAGTATTTTTGAGAGACAAGGAAGAATTGAAATCGGTCTGTTGTTTACAACGTTTGAAACATCACCAGATTTGAAAATTGGTACAACTTTTAAGTTTTTCAGAAAAAACGCCTTGTTTTAAAGATAGATTAAAAATGTGCAATAGTTATATATTTTATTGATTTTATATTGACGCGACTACTGATATCATCATGCCCTAAAATTTTTTCAGGTTTTAACAGAAACATTGCATTTAACAGTTCTCTTTTCGTTAGTTCGCTATTGTCCATTACATTTGTATTATAAGAATTTAAAAAATATTCAAATTTTACTTCTGAGGTTTCTATTCTTGATGCTAAGTTAGAACCTACATTAACAAAATACTGATTAAATTGTTCTGCAATTAAAGATTTATCTGTAATAAGTTCACTATTTAATTTAAGATTGATTGGAAGGCTATTCCGATCAAGATTTTTTTTTTCCAGTTACTTCTTTAATTATGTTCCAGATCTTTTGATCAATTGCAGTAGCACTTTCTTCGGCATTTCGAGTGGGTTTATTAATTAGCGGAATATAACCATTCTGGAAAATACAGTTGAATAGTTTTTAATTTTTTTATTTGCGTCATACTCAAGAAAGTTATGTTTGCAAAATTATACATTATATTATAAAATTATATTTGAACACTCCTCGAATAATTAAAAGTAATATAACTTAAAAACTCCGACCGGGCACAAAGCATGATAGTGTAGTTATAACCAGAGAAAACGTTATATCTATCTTAAATTCAAATAAATCTCGAGACTCGTTTGGCATCTCAGCTTAACATTAGAAACAAGCAAATTGTGACGCACTAACACAACGGCTAACTAATTTCTTTACCTCACTAATTTTGGATGACGTCCAAAATTGATGTTTCTGTATGCATCTATCATTATACCATCTGTTAAATCATACAAAAAGTCTTTAGATGGCCCAAGAAACTAACGGGGTATGAGTATCTTAGCTATTTTTTAAAAACTTCTAGAATGTCTGATTTTAATAATATGCCCGGAGATAAAAAATACCCATTTCTTCAACTTAGTTGTAGCTCTAACAGTTTGACCCGACGTGTAGAATTTACTGAAACTATCAAACCACACAACAGTAAAATCTCATTTTTTTATTTACGCTCCTTACTTGTTTATTTACGCTCCATTTGCTGAAATGACCTTTAATAGCTGTATCTCGGAAATTCTTTTTTATAAAGTACCGTCAACCGGGGTAACTTTAGTCAGTTTCGGCAGTTTTTCTTAAACATCTCTGAATCTTATTAATTTTTGTACAGTTTTCTTTTTTGGTAATAACAATACAGGTCTTGGCTATAGGCTTCTATATTTATATTTTTAAATTTTTTATTACAAATATTTTTTTTTAAGCGCCGAAAAGTGACCAATGTTACCCCAGGTTTTGGGGTAAAATTGGTCATTTATTATTCATCATGTTTGATCTATAATACCCCTGCTATGGGGTAACATTTGTCACTTTTTGGAGTTTCAAAAAATCATCAGTCCTTAAACACTTAAAGAAACATAAAATAAACATTTAAATGAACAAAAAATTTTGCAACAAGTTCCCCTTTATTGGGCAAAAGTCATTAAAAGTCATTTTTTAGTAGGTCATCAAGTGTCACCATCGTGACAATAATGACACTTATTCAACTCTTGCCGTTTTCTTATTATTCTTGGTGTTGTTATTCTTGTATTGTTATTCTTTGATGTGGTAGGAGTTGTGTTATTCACCAAATGTTGCGGTGTTATTGATTTGCCAGGTGTGATCTTTTTTTCTCTGGTGCGCTTTGTTTTTTCATCCTGTCCACAATGTTTCACTAATAGACCTTCTATAGTGTCATTGAATACTTCCTTAACAGTACACTACCGGTACCTCCTCCAATGTCTTTGTTAACCTGTGGCAAACGCTTCATGATCATTTCTCTATCGAAGGGAAATATTTCAATAGCCTTGAAGTCAGATCTCAAGTTATAGCTTTTCAATTGATGTTGATCTTTCAAAACATCTATCGTCAAATTAGCCAGACTTTGTTGCATCGTAAATGCCGGACCACCAGTTGTCCATTCGACATAGCAGTTCTGCGCTTTAAAAACCACCATTGGTGGGATAAAAGTTTAATCTGCACTGTCACAATACTTGATGCTTGTTGCGGACTTGGAATATTGTATTTTTCGTTCAACACGCTTAAGACCTCTTTGACATACAACTGTTTTTGAACCGGGATTGTCCGTCACATTTGTTTCATCATAATTGTATATATGACTAGCAGGCACATCTTCAACTACATGTTGCAATTCATCGATATAAAAGGTTGACATTCAATGCATCGATCTCGGCACGTGCTGGTTTCACATTGTCTGCTAACCTCTGAGTCAAATTGTTTTGTTTTATAAAAGATTTGAACCAGTTGTCACTGGGAACGTTATTTTTGAACCGTGAATCATGGACACCGGATCGATCCAAGTAATCTTTCACTAGAATTTGAACAAATTTACTAGATATAACATGTGGTGTACCCCAAGGGTCTATACTAGGACCACTTCTTTTTCTCATTTATATCAATGATCTTTATAATGCCTCAAATTTAAAAACAGTAATGTTTGCTGATGACACAAACTTTTTTTTGTCTAGCAATAATATTATAACACTATTTAATGACATGAACATAGAGCTAATTAAAATTTCAAAATGGTTTAAGTCTAATAAGTTATCAATTAACATAGAAAAAACTAAATGGACTCTATTTCATCCAAAATCCAAAAAACATCTTTTGCCAAATGATATGCCTCAAATATATATAGATAATATTCAAATAAAACATTCAAAAGTTATACTTTTGCTTGGTGTTTTATTGCTGAAAATCTTACGTGGAAAAATCATATTGAAACCTTGCGCAACAAAGTTTCAAAAAATATTGGAGTACTATATAAAGCGAGAAGTTTTGTAAATAGACACGCATTAATTCAACTTTATTACTCACTTATTCAATGCCATCTAAATTATTCAAATATCGCATGGGGCAGTGCTAAAAAATGTCAATTAGATCCTCTTTATCGGCAACAGAAGCATCTAGCACGACTAATAAATTTTAAAGATCGTTTTACTCATGCAAAACCACTTTTATTCAAAATGAGTATTCTTAATATATACCAACTAAATGTTTTTAACACTCTTTGCTTTATATTTAAATGTAAGATAAACTTAGCTCCAATACCTTTTCAAAATTTATATGCAATAAAGCCCAAAAACAAATATGATCTAAGAAATGACAATTTTATTTATCAACATTATTCGCATACAAATTTTGGAAGGTCTCTTATATCTTATCGCGGAGCTTATTTGTGGAACCAAATAGTTTTAAAAAATTTTGATTTTTCCCAAAGTTGGAATTTTTCTTCTTTCAAAAACAAACTGAAAAAAGTTATTTTCTCAATAGAAAATATTTTCGAGTTCTTCTGATCTCGTTTCTCTTTTATAAGTGCTTCAAATGTAATTTAAAATATTTGTTTTTATTTTTTATTATTTTTTAAATCAGTATTTTATTTGTATGACGGTTTTCATAAAAACGGTATTTACTAATTTCAAATATTTGATTTTATTTTTTTATTGTTTAGTTAAACGGTGTTTTATAATTGAGGTTATTTTATTTGTATGAAGGTTATCTTAAACGGTATTTACTTTTTATTTTATATTTTTTTTGAAATAATTGGTTTATAATTTTTGTATTGTTAAACGGTTCTCGGTGACAGGATCTTATGATCCTCTTCGAGTTTCCGTGTTCTTTATATATTATGTACCAACGACACTTTTACCAGAGAATATTGTTAAATGAACAAAAAAAAAAAAAAAAAAAAAAAAAGTTTGATATTTATTGAAAGTCAATGGAATTTTCTAGTGGGAGAGGGTGTTGATTGAAGTTACAAGATGTGTTTCAGTCTCATAACTCAGACGCAACGGTGTCCCTACCTTCTTCGAATGTCGATTTTTACACTTGTTCTGTAGTGCACCCAATGGAATTCCAAACTGTCGACTAGCCTTTCGGACGCTCATTCTTCCAGTTAAACATTCTTTCATAGCATTGGACAACGTTTCTTGACTGTATGTAGTTGCATATGCTCTTGAACCAGACTTTCGGCATTTTCACCGGCTAAGAATCCAAATGGCTCAATAAAAGTAGCAGAAATGTCAAAAACGCCAAAATAATGTCTATGTAGTCTACGAAGTAACTGTTATGTAGTCTACGAAGTACCAAAATTGTTGACATAAATTATTGATATATAAGTTGATATATATTGTTGTTATCTGTAACAAAATTAAAACATTTGTTATCTTCGTTAATTTTAGGAATTTAAAAAAAAAATTACCAATTGACCAAAGTTACCCCGGTTTACGGTGTATTTTGATACAAAGCTACCACTGCATATAGTTAAGACCATTTTTTTATTATACTATAATAGTAGTGCTACAGTCTCACACCAAAGTTGCTAATCAAATAAATTCTTTTTTAAACAAGGACTAAGACAAAGATCAATTCTATCACCGCACTCCTATAATATCTATACACAAGATCTTCTCGAAACCATTTAAAAATAAAAGTAATGTAGGTACATCTATATATGGTTACTTCACTGGTGTGGTACCCTATGCTGACAATTTCATACTTCTTAACTCTCTCAAGTCTTTAAAAAGTTATTAAAAATTTGTAATATATACTGCAACTTAAATAACATAAACCCTAATAAAACAGATTTCCTTCTTACAGGTAAAAGAAAGTTAGAAAATTATACAATATCTTTCGCTAATAATCAAATAAATTAACGTAGTAGGCTTAGGTACTTAGGCTTTACATTGGACAGAGAACACTCTTCTTTTGCTTCACTTGATCGGATAAACTACAGAAAAAATATCAAATTTCTGGGCAGCGACCAAAAGCCCCGTATCTCTTTATATAAAGAGACTCTTAGATTCTTTTCTAAACTGTTTCAAAGTGACCTTTTGAACAGTATTACTTTTAGTAATAGGTTTTGAAATATGTTCCCATGAAAACGGTCCACTGGATTTGGTATGAACTTTAAATTAATTCCTAAAACAAAAAAGTTATTCATTGAAAATTGAGTTGGGTATTAAGAAATAGTTAAGTTCTATATAATATGGAAATACTTTACAAGATTTAATGAGATCTATACATGTAAACCACTTATTTATTAAAATATTAAAAAGAACTTTTATGGCGAAAAAAAAAGGATTGGAAAAGTAGTAGAGGCCCTAAAATTGATATTTTGGGGCCTCCACACGTAATGCGTTTTACTTTGTCATTACTTTTATAAATTATGGATTGTGCCCATCGTATTTTAAAAGTATGGATTGTGACAGGTAACGTCAAACCAAAGTAAATTTTTTTTTCCCCATAGCGCTTTAATTTTTCACAAATATGGTGAGCAGTATCAAAATCTTTTAACAGATCAATAAAAAGTCCAGAAATAAAATAATCATTATTGAAAACATCTACTTCATGAATAGTTTATTCCATTACTCCATTATTACTGAATTATTTTTTTGAGGCGAACTCTTTGCTGTGCAGCATTTTGTTTCCATTTTTTTTCTTTTTTTAAATCATCTTAGTTTTAAACAAGGCTGCAAGCAACCACTAATTAGAGTTAGAAGTTACTGGAAGAGAAAAGATAAAGATAGTAGAGCAAAATAACGATTGACAGACAACTTAAAAGACTGCAAATTATGAAGGAAGCGAATTCCAAAGAACTGATGTTCGAGGGAAAAAACTGGACGAATAAGAGTTTTGGAGCACTTAGGAGCAGTCACATAAAATAGATGAGACTTAATCGAATGACGATTAACACGGGAATGAATTTTAGTAGATGGCACAAGAGACGCTAGCTCTTAAGAGCAGTGCTCTATAGTGCATTATATTATTTGTAGAAAAGAGAAAGAGAAGCAATATTACGACGATGTGATTATGGTTAGAGGTTATAGTATAGACAATAGCTCCGGAGAACACTTCTACAAGACTATAGCAGATATGTTGTTTGGGCCAAAAGCATTAGAAGAGTCTAATCATGAAATCACTTTAGATACTGGAGTGATACGAATGTATCACTCCAGTATCTAAAGCTGGAGTGATACGAATGTCAAGTAATAGATCAACCTGTTTGTTGGCTATATCAGGTAGAATGCAACTAGTGGAATAAAGAGATGATATTGATAAAAAGTTCTTAGCAAATAATTCCGCTTTGTCTTTAGGTGAGGTGGCAAAGTCTGAACCATACAACAGAGGTGGAGTTACAGATTTGCCCTTATTATTTATACTATTAAATATTCTCCAGAAGTCACTAAAGTCTAGTTTTTGTGATGAAATACGAGATTTCATGACCTGAGAATAGCGGCCTTTGGCGTTAGACAAAACATTTTTACAATGGTTTCTTGCAGTAATAAATAGACGTCTGCTTTCCGGAGAATTGTTTTGCTGATTGATATGGAAGTAACGGTTTCGATTGGCAACTGCAGCAACAGAATGTGAGAAAAACCATGGAGTAGAGTGAGGCTTGACATGGAATCGTCGAGAGGGAATAAAAGATTCCATGCCAGCCTGAATCCACGAAATTATATAAGAAGCAAATTTGTCAACAGGAAGATGAAAGATTTCTACCAAAGAGCCATCGCGAAGAAAATCACGGAAAGATTCCCAGTTAGCTTTAAAGCAGTTGGAAGAGGTGCAATGATAGCGGGATTCACATGATGAAAAAGAAGGAGATTAAAATTTTAGAGAGATCAAACTGTGATCAGAAGCACCTAAGAGTGAATGTGGAGAAACTGAGCTCTGACTAGGATCAAAAACAAGACATAAGTCGAGTAGAGAAGGTAAATGATTCGGGTTTTCTGGATAGCAAGTTGGAAAGTTGACTACTTGAGTTAGGGATTGAGAAATACAAAAGTTTTAAGCTTTAATGCCTGCAGAGTCACTGACACTAGAGCCAAGCCATTCAGAGTGGTGAGCATTAAAGTCACTGACAACAACAATATTAGCTGATGGATAAGGAGAGAGGGTTTGGTCAATATGATCAGAAATAATATCAAAAAGAGTGCAATTTTGAGATGAAGGAGAGCGATATAGAACGAAGAGAAAGGCGATAGAGTGAAGTGGTGCTAAACGATAGCACATAAAAGAATTGTCTGTGGATTCAAACCTAGTTTCCCGACAAATGGGTGAATTGTTACGAATGGTGATGCCAAAACCAAGCATGTGAATATTGGAGTCTTAACGAAGTAAAGGAAGATAACCATCAACACTAAGATCACAAGATGAGACAGCTTAACTCAAATTAGTCTCATAAAGAGCAAGTAGTAAAGGAAGATAACCATCAACACTAAGATCACAAGATGAGACAGCTTAACTCAAATTAGTCTCACAAAGAGCAAGTAGGTCTGGTGAACTTTGCAAGAGATAAGACTCAATAGAAGAAAAGTTACTTCGAAGACCACGAGTATTAGTAAATGATAGGTTTAGAGAACTTGGTAATGATGATGGTTTTTTGTGTTTTATAGTTTTTGGTACTTTATTCATTTTTAAATTTGTTAAATAAATTGACTCAGAGCGTAGATAGAACTCGATACACTGTTTAATACCCCAAGCAATTGCCTCATTACTATTAATAAAACCTAAGCCGTAACAATAAGCTCTAAATGTGGCCTTGGCAAGCAAAACCAAAAGTACAAACAGGGACACCATCCATGCGCAACATGGCACTGTTAATACTTTGATATTTTTTTGCTGTTGATGGAATCAGCCTCTCTGAGAGCTACCACAGAGTTCAGGAAACCTTACTTACGATCCGGCCTCAGATCCATAAAACTGAGTTTTTGAGCTGTACCCTCAGTAGGAGATAATAGAATGAGTTGTCTAATCATAAAAACAGAGGCACAATAGATGAAAATGGGGTGCGAGGCTGGTCAACAGATACAATCTGTTTACCCCTTAAATCTTTGCCTAGGAGACCTTCTACAAGACTGTAGCCGGATTCAATTAACATCTGGCCAAGATGAGTATTTTATCGAAACACTATCTCTAGTTTTTATCAAGACACCATCTTTGTTTAATTAAATAATTAAAAAGTTTGTTGTACATAATACGCTTCAGTAACTTTAAGAAGTAAGATAAGTTGATAATAGGTTAGTAGTTGAAAACGCTTCGTCATCAGACTTACAAATTGGAATGATTATGGCAAATTTGTGGCGCAACGCTTAATTTTAATGAAAGGTGAAAAATATAAAATAATGACTGTCAAATGATTTCAAATACCAACTAAATTAGATTCTAAATACAAAACTTATACAAACGTATAATACACAAATATATAATGGAAAACTTAAAACCACCATTTTAAATTTTTGACCAAAAATTTTTTTAAATAAACGTTTGATCAAATATTTTAAAAACTGAAAAAAAATCTTTTGTGCTGATTTTGGTGCAAACCAAGACAATCTGCCTTTTTTTTATTGCAAAAATTTTTTTTTCTCAAACAGAATAAGTAATAGTATTGTTATAGAAAAAGTTATAAATGTATGTTATTATACATTATTTTACATATATGTACATTTTTATATGTTCTTTCTCATTTATCAAATAAATGTTGTTGAACTTATTCATAAAATTGTTGTTTGGCTTCCCATTTGCAATAATGAAATAAATTATTTTTATTTACAACATAAATTTATTTTATTAAAATTTTTTTAACATTTAACTTAATTTTTCTTTGTATATATATATATATATATATATATATATATATATATATATATATATATATATATATATATATATATATATATATATATATATATATATATATATATATACACACAAAAAATATTAAATTTAATTGTCTGTCAGGTTATTCTCCTACTGGTAACATGTAACTCAGCACAACCTGCTTCATGTCCTGCTGCCATGTAGGATACGCTTTTTTAGGCAAAGGCTAGGAGAAGTCAACTCTTGGTTGAGTAAAGGGTAAATATAATTCACGTGTCACGATAAAAATAATTATCTTGGGCAGATAAATATTTTTAAACGCATTCGACAACTGTCTTGTAGATGGCCTCCTAGGGCAAAGACTTAAGGGGTAAACAGATTCTATCTGTTGACCAGCATCGCACCCATACTTCATCTATTAGGCTGACGTAAATGTATTTATAATACATTACTTCCAGTTTAGGATATCGAATGTTGAATCTTCTTGACTCATTGCATGGGTTTTGCTTGTGTCTCTGTTTTAATGACGAGGTAATTCATTCCATTATCTTCTAATGAGGGTGCAGCTCTAAAACTCAGTTTTATGGCTCTGAGGCCGGTTGTTAGTCAGGTTTCCTGAACTCTGATGTAACTCTCAGAGAGGCTAATTCCATCACACCTGTAAAATATCAGAGTGCTAACAGTGCCATGTACGCATAGACGGTGTCTCTCTTCGTACTTTTAGTGTGCCCAGTCGAGGTCACATTTGGAGCCCTTTGTTACGGCTCAGGGTTTATAAGTAGTAATAAGGCAATTGCTTGGACTATTGAATAGTGCACTGAGTACTATCAGTGCTTTAAGTCAAGTTCTTCAACGAGTTTGAAAATGACTAAGTACCAAAAACTATAAAACACAAAAAACCATTGTCATCACCTAGTTCATAATTTATAATTCACTAATATTCGTGGTATTCGAGGCAACTTTTCTTCAGTTGAGTCTTACCTCTTGCAAAGTTCACCCAACCTAGTCACTCTTTGTGAGACTAATTTGAGTTCAGTTGTCACATCTTGTGATCTTAGTGTTGATGGCTATCTTTTTTTAATTCGTAAAGACTCCAATAGTTACATGCTTGGCCTGTGCATCTACATTCGTAAGAGTTCACCGGTTTGTCGGGAAACTAGGTTTGAATTTAAAGATTATTCTTTTATGTGCTTTCGTTTAACACCACACCAACTTATCTTTTTGGTCTACATTGCTCTCTGTTATCTCAAGACTGGAGAACCTTTAACAATATTTATAACAAGGGGAAATCTGTTATTCCACCTCTCTTGTATGGTTCAGAAATTGTTACCTCATCTAAGGACGAACATACCTGTTATGGTCTAGGATTATGGTCCGGACAACATACCAGTTATGGTCTTGCAGAAACGTTCTTCGAAGCAGTTGTCTATACCTTCAAAACTATTTAACAAGTGATTATCAGAGTCTTGCTTTCCAGCCTGCTGGAAAGCGGCATCTGTTATCCCTATCTTCAAAAATTCTGGAGAGCGATCTGATTCGTCTAACTACCGTCCCATAAGTCTTCTTCCTATCATAAGCAAGGTTTTTGAATCTTTAATTAACAAACACTTAATTTCTCATCTTGAATCTAATCACTTACTTTCTGACCATCAATATGGATTTCGATCTTCTAGTTCTACAGCTGATTTGCTAACAGTAATAACCAATCGGTTTTATCGTGTATTAGATAGAGGAAGAGAGACTAAGGCTATCGCTCTTGACATTTCTAAAGCTTTTGATAAAGTTTGGCATGCTGGCCTTCTCCATAAGCTTTCTTTTTACGGTGTTTCTGGTAGCATCTTTAAGATTATTGAATCCTTTCTTTTAAATTGTAGTATTAAACTTTTCCTCGATGGATGGCACTTTTTTTAATTTAACCCTGGAGCTTCAGGTGTTCCTCAAGGTTCGATTCTTGGCTCTTTACCTTTTTTAATTTACATTAACGATCTCAGAATCTCTTACATTTAAGGTGACATTGTTTGCTGATGAAACTACCATTTATTCTTATCTTGATAAAAAGTTAACACTCTCTGATTGCTTAGAGGTGATCTCACTTCTACTAAAGCCTGTGGTTTTTAGTGGCTGGTGAACTTTAAATCAGCTAATTGGTATCACAATTATCTATACCTTCCTATATTTATGAACGGTAATGTACTCGATGAGTCATCTATCCTTCATTTTCTAGGATTAACTCTCACTTCCGATCTTTCTTGGAAACTATATATCAAATTGTATGCAAAATTAGTATCTGCAAAGGCTGCATCATTTTATTGAGCTCGCCACTTTCTTACTCAAGATTTTATTTTTTAGCTCTTTAAATCTCAAGTCCATCCTTTTATGGAATACTGTTGCCATATCTCGGGAAAATCTTCCATTTATGCCCTTGCTCTTTTAGACAAGGTGCAAGAAGGCATTGTAAACATAGTTGGACCTACTTTTGCAGCTAACCTCCATCCATTATCACATCGTTGTAATATTGCTTCTCTTTCTCTTTTCTATAACTACTATAATGGACACTGCTCTAAAGAGCTACTAAATGCCATCTACTAAAATTCTTCATTTTCGTGTTACTTGTTATTCAAAGTCTCATCATTTTACTGTGACTGTTTTTTAGTGCTCTAAAAATTCTTACTTGTCTAGTTTTTCCCCTCAAACATCAGTTCTTTAAAATTCGCTTCCTTCATCTTGTTTCACTGATTCATATATTTTTCAATCTTTTTAGTTGTCTATTAATCGTTATCTTGCTCTATAAATAGTTGTTGCTTGCACCCATGTTGGAAGTGAAAATATTATATATATATATATATATATATATATATATATATATATATATATATATATATATATATATATATATATATATATATATATATATATATATATATATATATATATATATATATATATATATATTAGTTATAAAAATTATAACCATTTTCAAAAGGTAATATTTATGAATAATATATACAATTAGGATAATAATTAGTTTAAAAATGGAACTGTTAGTTTGGGTTTTGGTCAGGCCTTTGCAAAGGGAATAAATAAAATAACATAAGATAGAATGAATACAACACAAGAAATAAGAATACAACACAAGAAATAAGAATACAACACAAGAAAAAACACAAGAAATAAGGAGGGAATTAATGAATAAGTTGGTATTAGAAAGAATGAATGACAATAACATTTATGGTGGCATACTGGTCAATAACCAGTATGTCATATTACCATATACATTGGTTTTTTTTCAAATGTGATTAGATCAGCTTGCACAAATACATATTTATAAATAAATGTATATATATGCATATATTTACAATGGACTCCTCTGTAAAGAAAAAAATTGTAGTTATCTTGTTTATCTTTTATCACTATTTAACACGAGAAGTTATCGCGTTTATATTGGCGGTTCTCAAAGACAAGACCTGACAGTCTTTAACAAATCCCCGCATTCTTTTACTAATATTTACCTTTTAAGTTTTATATTGTCAACTTTATGTTTTATAACAAAATGCTGTTTAAAATTGAATAAGGAACAAAACAAAATAATAATAAAATATGTATTCATATTATTATTAATATTATTATTATAATTATTATTTTTAATGTTTTTATTATTTTTATTACTTTTACTATTACTACTAATATTTCTGTTATAAATTACAAGTAGTTAACTTCTGACCTGGACATCAAACGTGGCCCTGCTATAATCGACTTTATTCAAGCAGAGCAACAAAAAACAAATATATATATATATATATATATATATATATATATATATATATATATATATATATATATATATATATATATATATATATATATAAACCATAGTCCCAAAATTTGGTGCAAATGTATAAAAAATGAGCGCTATTCGATCGGATCACTTTTGATTTCGCCTCAAACCAATAATTTAAGGGAAAAATGACCGAAAATTGGTCATTTTTGGGCATCTTGAGGCAGGGGTGATTTTTTTTTTTCAATTTTTTTTTACTATATATAGACCTATATTTTAGTTAAAAAATACATGGTTTTTTTGTAAACCCCTCAAAAATCTTTGTTTGGTGGTATTGAAAATTGGTATTTTTTGTCGTAAATGTTATGTTTATATATATATATATATATATATATATATATATATATATATATATATATATATATATATATATATATATATATATATATATATATATATATATATATATATATACATATATATATATTATTAAATAAATTATTAAATATATATTATTAAATAAATTATTAAGCCCTGCGTGTATATATAAACACACAGACCCCTTGCTTGTTCCCAATACATGCCTGAGTGGGCAACCAACTTTATTGCCCCCTCATGCATGAGGGGGCAATGAACATTTGCCAAAAAATATAAACAGTAGTTGGCTGTGACCACTGGAATGTCAGTTACTTATATTTAAAAAACTCCTATTTATTTATACTGAAAAAATAAAATGAGTAAAGATAAATAAAAAGAGAAATGTATATTTTAAATTTTATAACAAAAAAAAAACCCATTTGACAATCTAATTAAGTTATCAAGTTTATCTCTTTATCTTTTTCTGTATCACACCAAGACTATCATTAAATTTACTTTTTGAAATTGTACTGGATTTTTGTTTTGGTGATCTAAATACAGATTGAACTTTGTCTACGGTGAGCAATCTGTTCTGTTTTTCAGTTTCATCGGAATATCTATGAACATACTTAAACAAAAGTTTCTGTATATTTTTGAAAACTTTTGAAGCATGACTGAGTATGCCAATAGTTTGGTGGAAAAGAAAGCCAGTCTTTAACTCGTTGCTTATCAAGCCCAACCATGTCAAAAATCAGGTAAGAAAAATTGTTAACCAAGACAGACAAAGATGGTGGTTTTTTACCAATATTTGTATCCATTTTATAAATTTCCTTGATATCAACTTTTACTTTGTTCTCAGGCTTATTGTCAGATATTGTCAGATTATCGTCAGAGCTAGACATATCAAATGACAGAACTGCTGATATAATTTTTGCCCTATTCTTAAATGCTAACTCATCATCTAGCAAAGCTAGAGGTATCATGATTGAGTCTAAATACCAACAATGATTATACTGAGACTCTAATACAGCATCAACAGCTATTGGGTTTGCACATACATTCTTGTACAAATGCATTTGATGCATGGCCGTAAGATCAAGAAACAGAGCTTTGATGACATCATCAGATTGTAGATACCATTTTGCATAAAAACAAACAATAAATTCTGATATAAGCTCAATTTCAGTTATCAGCTTATCATCAATATATTATCAATATTTTTCTTATTGTCAATGACTTTTTAGCTGCCTTATTTAAAAGAGAGCTTTAACCTTATTCCAATCAAATTGTAACAGTTGAACTAGATTACAATTAAAACTAGGTTCTTCAAAAATATTTTTTAACTTTTTGAAAAGAGGATTATCAGGTCCATTAGTTTTGTCATTGGTCACTAATTTCCAAAAATAAAGCATTCAGTCACGTGATATCTGCAGGCTATTTAGAAAAGATACTTATCTAGTTCTTTGGATATTCTGGAAACTGATCCTTTATTTGTCCCAGTATCGGGTGACGTTGTATCAAAGCATATTCCTCTAGTTTTTGACGTAAGTTGATAATCTTTAATTAAATTCGTTACACCTAAGAATTGATCTTCACGAATGGATGATGCTAGCGGAAGTACTCCAAGTAAGTAAGTCTCTCCATTAATGTTAACTAAAACAGCCTTCTATCCTTCTTTAATACTTTTCATTTGTTTAGCTCAAACAAGATCTTGCCATCAAAATGAATTATACATGGATATGGAGATGCATCAATGTCTGCCTTAATATCCTCTTTTGTAATAATAGACATTTTATCATTTTCTTTTTTCATTTTTCTATAAGAAGTAGACTTGCTGCTTTTAACTTCTTTAAGATCAACCCCTGATTGGTATAGAATTGTATTTGTTACCTTCTGTAAAACATTTGGCAATATATAACAGGCTGTAGCAGTAAGGGAAACATTACCCGCATAAACATCTTTTGGAATTTTTTTAGTTACTGTATCTGGGTTTTCAGAGACTCCTATGTGATACCAATTACTTGGATCAAAATCAGATTCGATTGAAGTGTCCTTGCTTCGAATTGTGTCCGTAAGTTCACTGTTGGGTATATCGTCTATCAAACTCTTAGGCTGTGAACAATTTTTCGTCCTGATACTTTCTTTTGCCTAATTTACAGAAAAGTTATAGTTTTAGTTTTTAATTTTAGAATCGGTAAAAAAAAAGAATAAATTAACAGAGGTTAAGCCAGAGTTAGATTATTTAACTAAAAGCATTCACTACCTTTTTTTTATACTTAATACCCTCTGAACCAATAAAAAACTTTCTTTCACCTTCTTGATCTTCCAGAAATTTTAAATCTTCAATCTTGTCTTTTAGTGATCTTTTTTTATCTTTACTCATCATGTTTTTGAGATTAGAATTCAAAAAAAAGTTTTTTAATTTCAATCGAAAACTCATTTTGTTTAGTCAAATCACCTGTAGTTCTTTTTTTCGCGTTTTATTTCAAGTTGGAATAGGACTTATGTATGTTAAAATTTTTTTAACTAAACTTAAATCAGTTAACACTTCAAAGCCAGCTTTAATCCATGGTCTCTTTATTTTAGACAAAATACATTCACAACAACTATCTGAACATCTTTTTTTCAAGTGGACAAGCAATAATAATCAATATTGGCACAGGTTTAAAATGTTGATTATTTATCCAAGCCTGTTAGAAGCTGTACATCTAAACAGAAAGATTTAGACATTTTTAAATAAATACTTTAGTGACCGTTAGTTCAATGATTCCAGTATTAATAAAAACGTTTCTACCTGATATAGCTGGTTTTGCCTCTTTTAAAATAAAAAGTTTTTTTTTATTTGACCTAAGTTTTGCTTCACTCAATTTTATTATATTTATTGTATGTACTAATCTAAAACTATTATATAAATCAAAACAATAAATCTAAAAAATCAAAGTGATTAACTATCATAAGTTGCACCAAAATATAAATATTCAAATATTAAAAATAGGAATAACCAAAAAATTTCAAAAAATTACCAATTTTTATGATTTTCAATATCACCAAACAAAGATTTTTGAGGGATAACAAAAAATCCATATATTTTGGTTTAAAAATATATGTTTTTTTCTATAAAATGACTAATTTTCGGTCATTTTAGCCCTAAATTATTGACTTGAGAGAAAGGGGGGTTGCAAAAATGATCCAATTGAGCTCAAACTCTTTGAGGCTCATTTTTTATATATTTGCCCCAAATTTAGGGTGTGTGGTTTTTTAGATTCAAAAATTTACTTTTTTTGACTATCCCTAATACATATATATATATATATATATATATATATATATATATATATATATATATATATATATATATATATATATATATATATATATATATATATATATATATATATATATATATATATATATATAATATATATATATATATATATATATATATATATATATATATATATATATATATATATATATATATATATATATATATATATATATATGTGTGTGTATTAGGGATAGTCAGGGTTGAAATGAGCAGGTAGAAAGCGGCGAGATGCACTGTGACTTCTAGTATAGTGACTTTCGTATGTGGGAAACATGCGAATATGATCTTTAATGCGAGTGATGTGTTCCTCATGAATGCGTTGTGTCTTGTGATCATATTTTCCTCGTCCATCTTTGCCTGACACACCACCATTCTCCTGTTGGTTGACTAACGCACGATTTAGTCGACCGCTGCTAATGTCAAATATCGCCAAGAAGTATGGTTTGCAAACAGTAACGGGCTTATTATCTGCAAACACAGAGTATACTCGTGCAAAATCCTTTGCATGTTTTTTTTCATTTTTCGTAATTATGTTTTTTCTTACTCTTGGTCGTCTACGTTCTACTGTTGATTGTTTCACGCAGCCAGCAAGAAACAGATTTTGTGCATCAAATCTCCCAATTTCCAGAAATTTTCAAACAGAGTTTTAGTCTGCTCTAAAGTCAAATTTTCAGCACATTTGTTTTTGCAACTGTGATTTATTAAATAATGTTCGTTTAATTTCTTAGCTTTTTGTAACGTTCCGCCATGCTTTACATATTCGCTACCTGTATTTCGTAAGCGCTTAATCACATTTTTCTTCCAGTTCGTTACACAACGTTTTCGTTTTCGAGGGCGTTGATCGGTTACAATCGGAGATTCAGTTGTTACAATCGGAGATTCAGTTGTTACAATCGGAGATTCAGTTGTTACAATCGGAGATTCAACTGCTATAACCGGTGAATTATCGGCTACAATCGGAGATTTAGCTGCTAATGTAGAACGTTCTGTCGGTATATCTGCTGCTAAGCTAGGATCTGCAATTGTTGTATCTGTAGCTAGAGATCTCTGAACCTTCTTGCACTTTATCAATGCCAGTGACACCATGTGTGCGGCTCGTGAATGCATGTTTACACTATTCTACAATAAATATTTTTTAAATATTACATACATTCAGAATATTATTAGAAAGAATAATCTACATGTACACAACATGCATGCAAGTGCTCCCCTAGCTAGATGTTATTAAAGCCACAAAATAGACCTTTCTAAAGAGGCTGTAACTTTGGTAGTGACAGACCATTATATCTACTGTCTAACAAATCAATATTTATATTCCTGCTGAGAGCAATTGAATAAATCTTATATTATCGCTCACCAAACTATTTCAGTTTTGTCACTTTATAAAGTGTGAAAGTGCTGTATACTTCACTATATTAATATAAAACCATAATCAGATATTCATTTAAAGCATCTTACCTGTACAAATGTTATTCTTGTTCTAATATAATAATAATAATTCTAAGAAAATGTGTAGTTTATGTGGTCTTGAATCTTGATTTCTTACATTAAAGCACTATCAATGGACTTGGTCCACTATTACTCTCTATACCTGGTGATTTATTGTTAGAGTAAAAATGTGCTGCCCTCTGTTGAATAAGAAATAAATGTGTTATGGACTAGGTCCATTTTTGCTCTAAAAATATAGCAAATTTTTAGCAGTTTTACATACATAAGGGTCATTTGAAAAAAATTGGACTTGGTCCACTTTTACTCTCATAGGCTCATATATATATATATTTATATATATATATATATATATATATATATATATATATATATATATATATATATATATATATATATATATATATATATATATATAAATATATATATATATAAATATATATATATATATATATATATATATATATATATATATATATATATATATATATATATATATATATGTATTGATACTTAAGGCTGTTTTGTATTAAAATAATAAAACAAAACTCATAGTCGTAAAAGAGTGATCAATATTAAAAAGATATTTCAAATAGAGCGATATACATATATATTAACGAAGAAAAAATAACTTTTTCAAGGGTACTTTAAGTTTCATGTTAATCACCGGTGTCAAAAAAAGATAAGAGGAATTTATTCTTGTGTCTGCATTTTGAAATCAACTCATTTCGTTTATTTAACAAGTTATCACCTTTATATGTTAAAATCAATGATATAAATAACTAGATATCTAACTTCGTTGGAAGCCATTATTATATCGGGCAAAAAGCTTTTAGCAATCACATTCATAAGAAAAGATATTGACAATTTTAACGTCCTTATTCTTGGAATTAAAGATGATTAGAATCACAGACGATCAATTTAGTGAGCATACAGTCAATACATACATATTTTTTGGTCAAAGATTGGACATGATATTGTTAGCATGTTTAGTTTGTTATAACAAACTAAAACAAACTGTTATTTTTATAGCCACAAAAATATATATTTAAAAACATATTTGCATTTAGAACATCAAACTAAAACATCGTATAATATATTTTATTATTTTAATAAAAGTTTTATACAATAAAATGAAATATTCATAAACCCTTGAACAATGTTAATTTGTTAGTTTGTTGTCTTAAACCAATTGACGACTTTCTTAGAACTTTAGTGGTATAATCCTGGGCATATCTGAACATTCGAATTCTAAAGTAATATTTACATATATTTCAACAAGCTGGCTGGAATGCAAATCTTCATTTTCAGTCCACAATTCTAAGTTGTGGCTATCAAGTCCTTTAAAGACTTTTTTTTTAATAATTAATTTGTTAACACAATGGATCATCTTATGCTTAATATTTTTATCTGAGGTTATTTTTGGATTTTTAAAATCTTTACCACTAATAAAGAAGTTAAATACTTTCTCACAAGACTCAACAACAGAAACAACATCTCTTGATGGCAAAAACAAACCACCACAATCTTTCACATTATTTAATGAAGAATGAGATTTCGCATAGGAATGTTCGTATGATAAAATATCAGTTAATGATTTAGCACAAACATTACATGAAATAGTATTTATTAACTTTCTGACTATAAAACCAGAGATATTTCCCAATATTGCTTCTTTGTAGCTAGACATTTGAAATTCATCGCAGTACATAAAAACTTCTTCAAAGTCAATACCCTCTTGGTTAAAATTATCAACAGAACACAACCTTTTTTTCCAACTAAGAGAAAAAAATAGAGCCATTAGAATATGGCTCAAACATCAGGCAGTTAGCATGACTCAACCCAACTATGGAGTTTCGCAGAAGAATCCGTTTTAACGATGACTTTAACTGCACTACATCAGGATTGTTGTTGTAACCATTTTTTCCACGAATGCAAGCAAATAGTTGTTCAAGATGATCTTGGGAATATTTGTAAGTTAGAACATACTTAAATGGTTTCTCATGAAACGTTAACAGATCGGTGGATAATTTTAGAGTGCTTTTAGCATCTACAATTAAACCTAAAACAAATGTCTTTCTTTGATGTAAAAACAATGGAATGCTATTAATATCAGTCAACTTGCTCAGATAAGTAATCGTATTGTTTAAAAAATCTTTCAAAAAAAGCAGATTATTAAGATATAGAGGTTTCTTAAAGTGTTTACCATTTGGATTTCTGGAATCGAGCATGTCAAATAATTTATCAATAACTCTTATAAAATGGATTGTACTATTTGCTCCTAAGAAAGATGGATGCTGTGATACCATTAAAAATTCAATTGCATCAGCAACAGAGCTGCTAAGGGTTTTGCCAGCTATTTTGACATTAATTTTTTGTCGATGAAATTAAATATGTTTTCTTGAAAGTTTGTTTGCAAATTTCAAACCTTCAAGCTCTTGTAACTCAAACAAAGCTTTTATATAACTCCATTTAATATAGTGGCCCTCATCATCAATAAAAACACCCAAATCATTTAGAGAATTTCTAGCTAATTTAAGCATATGGCATGGGTCTAGGAAAATGTGGAGCAGTTGGTTGTTATATGAAAAAGTGCTAACTATATCGTCTATGACTTTGCCAAACTTACATTCAAATGGGACAAAGGAATTTAAATTTGTACTAGTACCATCAAATGAAATACTTTTGATACAAAGTTCATATGTCAAAGCCACATCTAAAATATTTTTAATAAAACATGTTAAATCACTTGCTTTAACTTTATTTGATAAAACATAACCAATGGGTGTTTTTCAATGTCCTCGCAAACCAACTAACATGAAAATTAATGTCTCTGTAGCTGGAGTATCAGGTTCACATACAGAAATATCTTTACCAAAATCACAAAAACCAATATAGTGACCTGAACTTTTGTCATAAGTTATACTGTTTTTGATTGCCATAGCATCAATAATAAGAGCACAATGCTTAAAATTAATATCTGTTTTCTGTTTATGACCAAGATATGAAAAAACATCAAGGAATAAACCAGGATCACAATTTACAGATGATGTCCAATCTGATATTGAACTGGCAGCAGGAAGACATAACATTGGCCAAAGAAAGTTATACGCACGTGGAGAATAAAAATGAAGAGTTAAAGCGAATTTTTTCACTTCATTGTTGTATCTGTGACCTTTTGGTTTAACATTTTGATTGGAAAATTGGTTCTTAATGATTTCATATGAGAGTCCAGAAAATTTTTTGCTTAAAACAGTGGCAGCATCAGTAGTCAAATAATTTTTAGATTTTAAAAGGGAAACCATGTCTTGTAAAGAGCAGATTTTCTTTTCTTTTCTTCTTAATTTTTGTTGTAAAGCCTTCACTTTTTTTTTAATTTTTCTTTTGCTGGTGATAAAAATCTTATAGATTGTGTTGGAGATTGACTGGTGTGGTCATTTTTTTCAATAGTGCTTTCTGGCTGATCATTGTGTGTTGAATTAATTTCTTTGCTGGGTTTGTCTATAGCAGGGTAAACATCAAAATTTGTTTTTTTTCGATAAAGGATCAAATTTAGATAATGAATTTACTGATGTTCGTATTGACGGGAGTTTCCTTTTTGTCTTTTGAATATTTGTAGAAAATATAAAAACTGATGGCACAGCATTACATTTTAAAATAGGCTTTTGATGATGATCAAGACTCGGATTTTTTTTGTCTGGGATACAATAATTGTAGTCTGATTCTAAAAATTGGTCGCTGCAGATACAGGTGTGTTTGGATGGAAGAAAATTTTCACGTTTCAAAGCAACAATCCATATTTTACATAACTCAGAATTTTGAAGAGGAAATTTATGAAAGGATTTCGTGCCGCCTTTTATATATCTATTAGAACATCCATATGCAGCACAAGAATTTACCATTTTGTGATGAAAATAATTGAACTAAATAAATACTTTAGCAAGGCAAAAGAAATAATGTCACGGATTTACTCTCTACATTATATGATATTTACTGTTTTCTGCCCGATATAATATGGGCTGATTAAAATAATAAACAAATAAATAGACGGGTTGGAATTGTTTTGAGTTTGACAGTTGATGTACGCATGCGCAAGTTCTTGGCAGTCAAAACAAGTCGTTGTTGGTTAATTTTTTGCTGGACTTCGTATGAAACTTCTGAAGATGTGGTCAAAATCTTTGTATTTTAGCATGTTAAACGGTAGTGACCAATTAGATTACAATAAGAAATTAACATTAGCAAACAAGGAAACGTTACCGTACCAGTATCCAATCGATAAACGTTCGAACTGAAGCCAATAAGACTGCTGTTACTAGTAAACTGTGTCAATGGAACCAAGTAAAGAGAATGGCTGAAACATCATCATTGCAAAATATATCCTTTAATAGACCAAAACGTAATGATTTACCATGTGACATAAGATCAGCTTAAAGTGCTGTAAAAAATTATTCCATCAATGCAGAAGAATCCATAAAAAATTTGGGTCTAGATAAAATTCGAGAACTACAAAAGGTTATGCCTAAAGCAGCGTATTTTAATTATGTAAATGTCAGAAAAATACTGACGGTACATTGACATCTGATGAGACAGAAGAAAATGTCCAGAACCTTTCACAAGTCTGTTTGATTATAAAGCAATTAATTTAGATGATTCTGCTTTAATAGAGAGATATTTTTTAAAATTCAAAAAATACAAATCAACTTACTCCTCAAGTTCATTTGATTTTTTGTCTGAAATTACTAAACTGCAGAGTTTATCCAGTACATGGAAAATTCGCAGAGCAGGCAGAATTACAGCCTCTAATTTTTATGAAGTTATGCATTTCAAATATAACAACTCAAGTAAGTCATTGCTTAATAAGCTAATGTGTAATACAAAAGCACATAACACACCTTAACTTATAGCAAAGAAATGGAATGTAACACTATGAAATCATTATAAAAGAAAAACACAAAAACTTTCAATTGACAACTTCAGGCCTCCACATTTTATACAATAAACCATACTTTGGAGCTTCACCTGACTCTATAGTAAGCTGTTCTTGCCATACTGTCGGTTTGTAATGTAAAATGTCTATTCAATTATCGAAATGGTTTAGTGAATTGGGAAACAGATGAAAATTTCTCTATTGATTCATTTGAAAACATGAAGAAAAATCATAAATATTATGAACAAGTGCAGGGTTAACTATATGTTCTAAATAAAGCATATTGTGATTTTTTTGTTTGGGCTTCAAATCATTATTTATTAGTTCGAGTTACAAGAAACTTAAAGTTTATTGATGAAATGATGCCTTTGCTCTGGAAATTATTCATTGAGTGTTTACCTCCTGAAGTTGTTACATACAAAAATGATGTATGTTCAGACAATAAACAAAAGTATTACTGTATTTACAAAAGACCCTGTTTTGAACCAATGATAGCATGTGATAAACCAGGTTGTAAAGTTGAGTGGTTTCATTATTCTTGTGTGAAAATTACACGAGCTCCAGTTGGTTCCTGGATATGCAACAGTTGCTTGAAATAAAATTATGTTTAATAGGGTTCTTCTTTCTACACGATTATTATGCAATGTATTTTGGCTTATAAAAAACGTTTATTTTTATAGCCACATATTGTTAAAAACATGATTTGGTATTTGATTTTGCCTTTGAAATGATTTTTTTTTAAAGATTTAGACATTCATTTATCAATTCTTTTATAAAGCTTCAAATATTTTCCTTTTTTCCATTAAACTTTGTTTTTTATTTTAAAACTTTTTTTTTGAAAGACCTTGGTTTGGTTTAAGGATATTTTGGTATATGAGTTAAAGTTACTTATAGTATTTTATGCTAGTTCTCATAAAAACATTTTTGTAAAATATTTCCTTGTCAAAATAATGTAAACAAAATCATAGCAATTTTTTTTTATTGATTGTACAATTAGAGATAATGCGTTTTTTTTGTACTAATCTTGATTTTTTTTTAAATATTTTTGAAGATTTCTTTTTTTTTTTTGTGGCTCTATGTCAGATTTTGTGTAGTTGTAATTCTTTATTTGACCAGTAAAAGTGTACTAAAGATAGCAAAACACACAAAGTTCTGTTGTTAACAAATAATTATTGACTTTGTTTTATCAAAATCTTACTTAATTGCCTTCTTTTATTTTTTATTTTAAATTGCTCGGACTAAAATACAATTTATCTTTATGCGGCAATAACATTAATTTCTTCAAGTTCTGATATACTCTTGTCTTATAATTAGATGTTATAGTTATATAACAAGGTTTGAAAACTACCCTTTTATTCCTGATAGATTTATGCTTACACCAAATACATTCAATAGCCTTAGTTTAAATTTGTTTAATTTCTTATTGATTACGTTTTGCTGGGAAAAAAAATAACTACTGTTTAACATGGTAAAATACAAAGATTTTGACCACATCTTTAGAAGTTTTATACGAAGTCCAGCAAAAAATTAACCCACGACGATTTGTTTTGACTGCCAAGAATTTGCGCATGCGTACATCAACGGAAAAACTCAAAACAATTCCAACCCGTCTATAGGCTTCACTTTTATTTTATAAAAATCCCGAAGTTAGACATCTAGTTATATATTTACGTCATTGGTTAAAATAAGGAATTTTTCGTATCAACAAAGATGGCAAATCTTTGAAAAAGATCCCACAACACAGTAAAAAAGTAAACAGTACAAAAGTACGACTCAATAAAAAAGATCTACAGTACTACGCAGTAAAAAAGATCCCACTACACAGTATTTTGTAATTTTTAGCGGGTTTTTTTTGTTTTTGAATTTGTATTCAATGGCTGATGATTGCCGTATAGGCATGAAACTTAAAGTACCATAGAAAAAGTTGTTTTTTCTTCGTTAATATATATATATATATATATATATATATATTTATATATATATATATATATATATATATATATATATATATATATATATATATATATATATATTTATATATTAATATACTTTGTATATAATTATGACAACACAAATAGTGAAATTAATTTTCATGTTACTTGTTTTTGTTTTAATTTTATCTTTTTAGGAAAATAAAAGCATTATGATACTCAGCATTATGGCTTCTAGACATTGTAAATTATCAGCAAACTGTTTCTGTTACGTTTGTTGGTGTTATATTGAACCTGCCAAGATAAAATGTGCAATATCAAGGCATAAAAAGTATTACCAATCTTACAAAAAAAATTTTAGTATGTTTATTGGGGACCAAGATAAACCCTTGGCTCTTCATGTTATCTGTGGATGTTAAAAATTGGTATTGGAAGGAGTGTTAAGAGGCACTAACAAAAGAATGTCATTTGCAGTGTACAGAATTTGGAGAGAGCCAACTAATTTCTAAAACAACTTTTACTTTTGCATGGTGGACATTGATGATTATAAGAGGGCTAAGGACAAAAAAAGTTATTCTTTTCTAACTTACCATCATCTATTGCACTGTTTCGACAAGATAAATAAATGGTTATTCCAGCTCCATCAATAACAGGTTAACATGGAAGCATTGGAATAGAATGATGGTTATAGAGAAGAGCAAGACGATGAGACTGGCAATCTGGTTCGTTTTTCAACAACAATTTGGTAATCTTTTTAGAAACTTGAATCTTCCAAAAGTTGATGTAAAACTGCTTGCATCTAGATTAAAAGAATGGAAAATTTTGAGACCAAAAGTTTTCATTTAAGAGGTTTCAACAAAATATTTTGCTACAAAGATCAACTATGAATACTACAAGTGGGATTTGTTTGGAGATTTCAAAATGATTGATTTTTTTTTTCAGGAATGCAAGGAGAATTCATTAAGTATCCTTTTTTCTTGTGTTTGTAGGACACTAGATATACTGTAAATTATTTCATTCAAAAAGAATAGACAAAAAGAAAAAAGAAGTTGCGCAATGCGCACGGAAGTAAGCGGACGTGTTTTTTTTACGGCTGAAAAAAGTTTAATCTTTAAATCTTTAAATAAATTTTAAGAAGATAAGAAGAAAAAATAAAATAACAACTGGAAAGTTTGATAAATATGGCAGTCAAAATTGTTGAAATTCAAAAAATGCCAAAAGAAATGTTTTTAGAATATAAAAAAGAAACTGCAGCAATGTTTTCAGAATATAAAAATGAGATGGCGATTATATTAAAACAATTGTTTTCGACATTTTTAGTGCAAACACCAAGATATTCAATGAAAGACTAGAAAAAATTGAACAAAAAGTTAGTGATAATTCTAACGAAATAAAGTTATTAGTTAATGATGTAGAAGATGTTAAGTTGAGCTTGAATTACCACGAGATAAAAAAAATTGCCAGTATCAACGAACAAGAAAACGAAAAATCAAGAAAAGAAACATCATTTAGTGAAAATTACATGGAAAAAAAAAGAATATCTGAAGATCCAGAAGAAAAAATTTGAGAATTGATGGGCTGTTGGAAACTGAAAAAATTCAATCGCTTTTTGCAAATAAATTAGGATTAACTGGAATAGATGTAGAGCGGGCTCATCGAACAGGATTAAAAAGAAATGGACGCCCCAAAACAATTGTTATTAATTTACTGAGGTATAAAGACAAAATAAAAATTCTGAAAGAATCATACAAGTTTAAAGGAACTAACGTGTATGTGAACGAAGACTTTCCCCGTGAAACTGTGTATTTAAGAAAAAAGTTATTGGAGGAAACGTAAGATGTAATTTACAACATGAGAGTTGTAAGTAGGAAAGCGTAAGATGTAATTGAGAAGATAAAAGTTGTAATTGAGAAAAGTAAAAAGAATACAAAGCTCATTGTATTTTGAATTTTGTAGTCCTAATATACTTTGTAATTTAAGGCTGGAAATAATAATATAATATCAATAAAATATAAAAAGTCATGAAAAAGTCATTTTGATGTTTAGGCGGTAACTGGAAAAATCCTATTGGGTGTTAATTAAAACTTTCTTTTATTTTTGTTTGTTAAAAATTTAATTGAGATTTCAGATAAATAATAAATAAAACACAAATAATTTATATACATAAAAATTTAAATTTAAGCAACGTCATTAAAAGTCATTGCAATATTCAGTTAAGCACCAACTTGGACGTCTTCCATATTTAAAATCGTTGCGATTTCACCTCCCATTATTGTATTTTTTGCTACAGTAACAATTCTTTCTAAATACTGCATTTATTGTTCCATACTCCCTGCACCGAATACAGGTGGAATGCGAATAATATTTTAAACGTTTCTTTTTATTTTGGACCAGATAGCTTCCACTGGGTTTAACAGTGGGCTGTAGGGTCCTAATCGCAACAACTAAGCCGGTGAATTTTCAAACTTCGTTTCCAAACGAGCGTGAAATTGAGCATTGTCTGTTACGACGATCAAATCCTCTATACGATTCCCGGATATAACCAACTGGTTAAACAAAACCAACATCCACTCGTTACAAGAACTAGTGAATGTAGGCTTTGTTATATCAACAACAAACGTTTCCATCATGACGACGTTTGTTGTTGATATAGCTGCAATCAAATGTATGTTTGCACCTTTTGAAGAAGGTAGTTTCATTGTTGCTCTTTTTCCCTGGCACGTCCTTGCGTTTTTCTACAAAAAGATTAAAGTTTGTTTCACCAAACCAAACTATCTGATGACCATTTGTGATGTGTTCGTTAATGTTCCTAACATATTCAGCTCTTTTTTGTTTGTTTTCATTACTATTTATTGTAGTAGGCTCCTTGTGCACTTTTTTAAATGAAAATAGTCTGCATTTGAGGTAATTGGCAATTGTGGTTGTGCTAACGCTAATATTAAATTGTCTTAATATCCTTGTTTTAATGGCCACTAATGTCAACTGACAGTCACTTTCAATCCATGTTATTGTTTTTTCGATTTGATCATCGGTTAATTTTTTTGGTTTGAAATCACCTCTTCCAATAAAATTTAAATTCCCGCTGCGAACCCAATTGTATGTTGTCTTATATTTGACTTTTCAATAGATACTGTTTATTTTAATATAAGTGAGGCCTCAAGTTATTTAAACTTTTCATCATCCAATTTTTCATTATTAAACTTGAACATCAGGAGTATGAGTAAAAATTTTGAATCCCTAAAAATAACTTTAAAAAACTTAAACTACAATTTTAGTGTAATCTGTCTAACGGAAACTTGGTGTCAAAATGGCGATAAGTTAAATTCTAATTTTTTTCTACCAGGTTATAATTCAATACACCAACCCGAGAAAAAGGGCATTGGCAGGAGCTTATATATTTTTATTCTTAATTCAGGAGATATAACTCCTGGAAAAAAACATTCTAATCCTATTTAAAAAAAAATCACGATGTAATGGATGAGTCGGAACTGTCTCTAAATGAACTTTAGGCATCCTTTAAAGCGCTTAAAATAAATAAAAGTGCCGGGTTTGATGATATTAATGTTAATGTTCTAAAAGCTGTTTTTGATGATATTAAATAAATAACAACTGGTATTTTTCCATGTCAATTGAAAATAGCAAGAGTAGTCCCTGTATACAATGGCAAGGATTCTATACTATCTAACTACAGAATTATATCTATCCTTTCTTGTTTTTCAAAGTTGCTTGGGCGTATTATGTATAACAGTGTGTATATCTAAGTTATCTTGAAAAACATAATATCTTATTCAGCAAACAGTTTGGTTTCCGAAAAGGTCATTCAACACATCATGCAGTAACTGATTTAGCCAGTCAAATTCTGGATGGGTTTGCTAAAAAAAGTTATACTCTCGGCTTGTTCATCGACTTGTCAAAAGCTTTTGACACTGTTGATCATAAAACTCTCTTGTACAAACTGTTGATCATAAAACTCTCTTGTACAAACTGTTGATCATAAAACTCTCTTGTACAAACTGTTGATCATAAAACTCTCTTGTACAAACTGTTGATCATAAAACTCTCTTGTACAAACTAGAAACATATAGAGTAATAAGTAGCAACTGAAAATGGCGGCAAAGAAAAAATGGCGGCAAAGTTACCTTAAGAATAGAAAAGAAGGAGTATCTTATGACTCAACGTGTACAGTTAGAAACATTAAGCTGCGGAGTTCAATAACTTCGGGAAATAAAGCCCTTAATGTCTATGAGTTAAACGTTCCAAAACTTGTTATTCATGTTTAAATATCATACTTCCAAAATCCTTTAATAACCGATTTCTAAAAATTAATTATCAATACTCAACGAGGTGCTCTATCCATGATTTTACTTTACCTAAGTCAACTCTTAAAAACATCTGATTATTCAATTTCATATAGAGGACCTCGTCTGTGGAACATAGTTCTTAATGAAAATATGAAAAGTATTACTTCAATAAATTGTTTTAAAAATATAGTTAAACAGTATTTACTAGAATTAACAGACAAGTATATTTTTGTACTTTTAAGTAAAAAAAAAAAAAAATCTTGTAATATTTCTTATTGTATGCATTTACTTAATTTTTGCAATTTATCGTATTCTTGTTGTAATTATGTATTAACTTGTTTTATGTAACAATAATTTGTAAATTTATACAATGAGAAATATGTAAAAAATATTTTACGCTTACTACAGGGGCTTGGTGACAAGACTTCTGTCTTCAACTTGCTCCTGTCGTTATTAATTTTTTATTTAAATTTTATTGATGAAAGTTGTAAAACAAGAACGTTGTAAAATGTTTATAAATGATGAATAAATGTTTCTATATATAATAGATAAAAAGAAAAGATTTGCAACCAGGAATCTACAATGTAAAGAATGTTGCTCAAGTACCTTTAAAAAAAAATTGTTTTGCCTCCACTTCACATAAAAACGAACTTGATCCAACAAATTGTCAAAGCATTGGACCACAGTAGAGAAACATAAGGAACTCTGATCAGTGATGGAGAAGTGGTACCAAGGAAAATGTAATGAAGCCATAATGGGGGACTTTGTCTGGGAATTGATGTGTTGTAATGTGTCCACACATCAAAGACAATAACAATCTAATACACATTTCTGAACCTTTGAACGTAAATTGAAGTTATATAATATCATATGTTGTAAGCATATAAGTTGAACTTCAAACTCAAAACAAATAAATGTAAAATATAGTTTGTACATGTTAATAATTATTTCATTATTTTTAACAATAGGATCAGCTGGAATACACTACCTATAGCTCCACAATTGTAAAAGCTAGAAAAAATTGAAGTGATTTTAGAAATTAGCATGCAAAAATAGATATAGAAACATCAAATTTTGAAATATTTCTATATATATTTTTTGTTTTTTGGCTTTTGTTAATTAAATAAAAATATATTTCAATTAATTTTTAAGGTATAATAAAATATTTATCTTATAAAACTACTGCTTTATAATGTAAAAATACGATGTAAACTACGGCGCTTAGTGATAAGATTATTTTTGTCTTCTTTTTGCTCCGGCCATGTAATTATTTATTTATACATTTTGGTATTGTAGATTTTTTTATACGGCGAAAAATATACATAAAAAATAAATAAATAAAATAAAAATAAATTAAAAAAAATGAAATCAAATTTTCATAAATATTTGTAGCTTAGTGTTATTTGCGTTTTAAATGTCAAAAAAAAGACAATGAATCTTTCCTATCTCTAAAAAAGTTAACGATACTATTTTTTAAAAAAACTTTCGCTCTTGAAATATCAAAATAAAGCTCCGCAGAGAATAACTTAAAAAACGTTCGTGCTAATAAAGATGGCGGTTGTGTTTTTATTTTAAAAATTTATAGCTTGAAAATTTAAAAAAGTTTAAAATTATAACTTTATAAACTTAATGTACTGAAATGGCACCAAAAAGTTAAAAATGTTTTAAGAAAACAGCTTGAAGAATTAATTACTAGAGTGTCAGAATTGGAACGTAAAGACATTGAAAACTTGTCGAAAATTGATAAATTAGTGTGTGAAAATGTTTTATTAACAGAACGAGTTAAAGTATTAGAAGAAAAAAAAACAGATAGCATTTTAGATTGGAGTAAATTATTTAATAATAAAAAATACGATAAATCTACAGAAGAAATAAAGGTAACACAAGGTTTTATAGATTTAAGTAAAGATGTAAGTAAAAGAGATTAAAATGTTATTATTTTTGGTACCGTCAAAGGGGGTTACTTTGGCCAGCGTGGGTAACTTTGGCCACACTTCGGTAAAAAGATTATTTAGCTTATAACTCCATTAAATATATATTTTTTTTCCACTTTCATATATGCAAATCATAGATTACACTTTAACTTTAATTATTATGTGGGTATTTAATTTTTCAGCTTTTTTTAGGTTGGCACTACTGGCAGTTAAAGTTTTGTTGTTATGGTTACATCAATATTTACCTTCCAAACTTTTCCATGTACGCCTAACTAAATACGAATTTACAAAGCAAGTGAGTACTCTAATTACTTATATATATAGTTGTTAGACATTATCTAAATTATTACAATAATATGTAATCAATTTTTTTTGTTTATTGCTAAGAATGTTATGGCATAACCTATTCCAGCCTAAGTGGGGTAACTTTAGCCACTTGGAAAGAATCAGAACATGGAAAAATCTGGCTAATAGTCCAAAAGATATATTCCCTAGACTGCTAAAAGAGCTGATTGATGGACTTTATGCAGAAAAAGGAAACAATATTGTTTCGGGATTTAGAAAAACTGGTATTTATCCACTCTGCAAAGAAAATGTTCTTAAAAGACTTCCACAGAAAGAGGTGGACTCCAGCATTGTCAGTGAAACCTTTATTGAACACATTTCTAAAAAAAGAGATGAGTGTAAAAGTAACACAAAAAAGAAGAGGAAGCGAAAGAAATTGAATGCACTACCTGGCAAAAGCATTTGCTATGAAGATTTCTTACTCGAGGAAAACGTCCCTTCAACGAGCAATGGAGGCAAAAGTAAAAAACCGAGAAAGATTATCTGTGAAGAAGAAATTGACAGTCCTGATAGCATTAGTGATGATGACTCAATTATGTCACTCCACGACATGTCAGAAAATTTGAAATTTTCAGAAAGTGAAGATAATACTGGACTTGAAAGACAGGATTTTCCTACAATGAGCTTGGACGAAAAGAAGTGTTTAAAGGAAGGCGATTTTGTAGTGGTGTTGTATGACAAAAATTACTATGCAGGACTCATTGACAAGATGCCTGATGTAAATGAAGAAGGGCCAACAATTGATTGCATGGAGAAGAAAAGCAAGAGCTGGATTTGGCCCCAGAAGAAAGACAAGTTAATTTACAGTTGGAAGGATGTCATTTCAAAAATTGAGCCTCCAAAACAATTGAACAAAAGAGGGCATTTTAAAGTTCCTGAACTGGATGTTTTATTTCCTTTTTAAGTGTTTTAGTTTGCAACTAAAATCTTTTAGTTTAGAATTTACTTGACAGGTTTCAGTTTTACAATTTTTTCAATTAAGTTCAATGTCGTGTTTTGCTTCTAATGTTTTATAAATAAATAAGATTTTGAATTTTTAAATTTGTCTATTACTTTCCTTTGGGCCATAGTTACTCAATGGGTGGGGTATCTTTGTACTAGAATATTTTTACAATGCATTTTGTATGAGAAAACAACAAGTGGTCAAAGTAACCCCAACCCCTGGGTAACTTTAGCCAAATTTTTAAAATAACCAAAAATAAATATATTATTTTTAAATATTTAAAAAAGTGGTATGGATGGATAGGGAATCTTTTATTTAATAGTTTAAAAATGTTTTTACTAACTTACTACAATTCATATTAAGTATAACATTACTAAAGTGTTAAGGTGCAAGTTTTTTGGCCAAAGTAACCCCCTTTGACGGTATACAAAATTCGACTGATTCGGATGCTGAAAATAGAAAAAGATTTGATGAAAATATTCTTAAAAATCTTTTTTCTGAAATAAAAATTAATCCTGACAAAATAAAGAGAATCCATCGCTTCAAAAATACAAATAGAAATAACACAAAAATGGAAACAAGTACACCTTTGTTGGTTGAACTACCTGATAGTTCAAATAAATTTTCAATATTAAAAGCTGCCAAGCAACTAAAAGATTCTGAAATTTTTAAAAAAGTATCTATTCATCCAGATCAGAATGAATTAGAAAGAAAATTTACAAAGAGCTTGATCTTAAAAAGAAATAAACTAAATGAAGAGCTAAATTCGAAAGGTCAGTTAAATAATCCCTTTCGATTTGGAATCAGAAATAATGAAGTTAAAAAGATCAGATCAAATTAGTCAAAAAATAAACCAAAAGGATAAGAAAAATTTAAATCAATGTATGAGTTCCAATGATAATATTTCTGTGTGCAAACCACATGGTTCACTAAACATTAAAACAATGCTTGTTGATTCAAATATTAATAGTAAAGAAGTGCATCTGAGTAGTAATTTTTTAAACTGTTTTTATACAAATGCCACATCACTGAATAACAAACTTGATGAGTTAATTTATGAAATAGCTTGTAATCAGATGCAAATTATTATGCTTTGTGAAACCTGGTGGACTGATAAATCAGCAACAAATATTGAAGGTTTTAACTAGAGGTGGAGGAGTTTGTATATACATAAAAAATACAATTAAATCTTATCCTGCAACTGAAAACTGTTTAGTTGATAATGCCATCGAACAAGTATGGTGTTCAGTTGAGATTGGTCTGGAAAATATCTTATGTGGATGTATATATAGAACAGGTGCTGGTGATATATCAAGTTGCCAGAAAATAACTAAATCTATTCGACACGCTTATGAGGCTTGGAAAAATGGTAAATACACGAGAATTCTAATCTGTGGAGATTTCAATTTTTCAAAAATAAAATGGTTCAATGATGGGTCATTATAAGTATATATCATACTGGATGTGGTAAATTTATTCCAATTATTAGTTACAATACAAGTAAAAAATATGCTCCATGGATGACTAAAGAACTTCGAAAAATGGTTAAGTTAAAGAGAAGGTTATGGTACAAATGCAGGTATTCAAGATTTAAACAAACTGACATGGTAAATAACTATAGAACATTGAACAAAAATGTAAAAAAAAGAGTCAATAAAGATATAAGAGCTTTTGAATTAAATCTGGCTAAAAACTTAAAGAACAACCCTAAAAGTGTTTATGCATATTTAAATAGTAAAATAGTTATAAAAGATTCAATTAAAGCACTCAAAACCTTTGATGGTTCAATTATAACAAATGAAGTAGATATTGCAAATTATTTAAGTAAGTATTTTGTTTCAGTATTTTTAAAAGATGAGGTATTAGACCATGTAACTTTTCCTTCAAAATATAATTTTTATTGTAGCAATCCAAGTTTTAATGACACTGATGTTGAATATCAGTTAAAAAACCTTAATGTTAATAAAACAGTCGGTGTTGACAAAGTTCATCCTCGTGTTCTCAAAGAATGTTCAAAATCACTTTCTCATCCTTTATCACTGATCTTTAAAGTGTCATTTTATAGTGGTGTTATACCAACCGAATGGTTAACTGCAAACATAACTCCACTATTCAAGAAAGGGGATAAGTTAGATCCTTCAAATTATCGACCAATATCAATAACATCAATAGTATGTAAAGTTATGGAGAAAATTATTCACAATGTTATGATGAACCATTTGGCTTTAAATAAGTTAATAGCAAGTAAACAGCATGAATTTGTTAATGGTAAAAATTGTTGCTCCAATATATTAGAGACTTTAGATTTTATAACAAGCAAAGTTGAAGCTGGTAGTAATATTGATATAGTATTTTTGGACTTTGCAAAAGCCTTTGATTCAGTTTCTTTATCGAAATTATGCTGCAAGCTTTATGGTTATGGTTTTCAATCCTATATCCTACAATGGTGTAAATCATTTCTCAGTAATAGAAAACAACGAGTAGTTTTGGGTGAGTTTGTTTCAGATTGGCAGGAAGTCACAAGTGGAGTTCCCCAAGGTTCTGTCCTCGGTCCACTCCTGTTTATCATATTTATAAATGACTTAAAAGTAAACATACTAAATAAATAAGAATTATTTGCAGATGATACAAAAATAATGTCAGTAATTAATAATAAAAATAAAAACAATGCTCTTCGAGAAGACTTAAATAAGTTATTAGACTGGTCGAATAAGTGGTCTATTAAATTCAACAGAGAAAAGTGCAAAGCAATGCACATTGGTAATTCGAATCCTCAATTTAGTTACAAATCAGGAGATCACATTTTGCAAAAAACAAAAGTTGAAAGTGATTTAGGTGTGATAATATCAAATGACCACAAATGGGAAAATCATGTTATTAGTGTAGCAAATGAGGGAAATCGAACACTGGGTTTTTTAAAACACGGATTTAAATATCTTGATGTTTCCATATTAAAGTTATTATACAAGTCAACTATTAGGTCTTAGCTTGAGTATGCAGTATCTGTATGGAGCCCATTTTGTGCTAAAGATATTAAGAGACTCGAAAATGTACAGCGTAGATCAACAAGGATTGAATCACTGAAAGGTATCGAAGAAAGTTATGTTACGAAGAAAGAAGAAAAATATTAGGTTTACCAACTTTACAAGAAAGGAGAAGAAGAAGCGACTTAACAGAAATGTTTAAAATATTAAATTCAACCGAATATATTAGATTTGAAGAGCCTTTGAGTTTTTATCACAGCATGTCCAGATATCGTCATAATAAAAGACTTCATCGACAATATACTAAGAAATTATGCAGGTATTATTATTTAACAAACAGAGTGGTCGACGATCAGAATTTACTGTCACAAGATGCAATCGATTCTGCAAACAAAAACACGTTCAAAAATAGAATTGAAAAAATTTTGAACTTTTGATATCAAACTCTATTTACAAACTTTTTTTTTAATTTTATTTACGAAATTTTACATTTAACGGCTGTTACAGTCAAAACTCTACGTAGTTTTGACTCACCAAACTTAAATAGTTTGTACAGCAATTTTTATATTATTATTATTAAAAAAAACGCGTTTTTCTTAACAAAAAGCCGCATCTCATCTTGAGCGTCTAAAAACGTAATATCTTAAGCAACTTCACCAAGTACTATCATAATTCAAATAGCATGACAACAGCTTATATGTTATCTCATATAACCCATGAAATTAGCAGTAGATAAGCATAAAATATTGAAGATGTAATAAATTTTTGATGATCTTGTTTCGTTCTGACGTAATTACAAAATATTAATAAAAAATTATAACGGGGATGGTAAATTTTTTAACAGTAAAACAATCAAAGAATATTAACTATACAACCAAGAAAATAAAATAAATAACACCATCGAACTTGTATGAATATCCTTAACCAAAAAAGTTTGCGAAAAAATAATTAGTTTACCCGTAAAAGAGGTTATATATCTTAGGAACCTGATCATCTTACGCAACCTTCCCCTAAATAAGAGCATTGTCTATAGTTTTTTTTTCTCTCCAATAGTTATCATTTTGTAAACAATTTTTAGTGCACATAATGTAGTTATTTATAAAAGTATAAACACGTTTTCAATAACAGATGAAATATAGAATAATAGATAACGTAGATATAATACTTATATAATAAAATGTACCAACTGTTCCTAAAATATAATTGTGCTAGCTAGCGCAATTTTCTTTAGAAGATTTCTTATCTTTATCTTAGGAGGTTTTTTTTTAATAACACAAATAAAACTCTGTAGAGCATTATTAATAAAAAGAAAATTCATTATTTGAATTTCGGACAGATTTTTTTAAAATTCCACTTGCAGTACAGCAATTTATTTTCCAAGAAAATTTATACACAAGTTATAACTGCTATGTAACGTTTAAAAGTTACCAATAACAACCATAATACCATAAAGTATTAAACTATAAAAACTATATATATATATATATATATATATATATATATATATATATATATATATATATATATATATATATATATATATATATATATATATATATATATATATATTGTTTATCTTTTTATTTATTTGTTTTTTAATAAAGAGTATTCAATTTGCTATGGAACCATTCATTGATTTTGAATCGGAAGTTGTTTGTTGTTTAACGTCTTCTTGTTTGGAGGCAAATGTTTGAGATGTTTTTTTTTCTACTGATGATAGTTTTGCTAACTCAAGTGATGAAAAAACAATACATTGCAATTGATTGAATTTAATTTTAATTAATTTGGAACTTCTATGATGTCTGTTTGGTCGGTAATTCTTTCCAAGTAAAAGTTTTAAATTTTGAGCAGAAAAATTATTTAGTTCAGGTGCGTTTTTTAATAAACTGACTAACGGTGCATTTTCTTTGTTTTTAGAGTACAAAAACTTTATAATAATGTTTATAAGTCTCCATTTACGTTTAACTTTCAACACCTTAGAAGTCATGGCAGGACTAGAACTCTGAAAATCTAAAACTAAGTTTTGTTTAAAAATATTTTCTGTTGTATTAAAGGTTTCCATCTGGCCAAAAGTTCCTAATAAAACACCTTTTATAGTCCAAAGTCTGGCACAACAATCAGTAGAAGCTGATAAGATATTTTTTGTGTTTTCAATATAGTCCAGAGAAACTATAGCTTTAAAATGAGCTCTAAATTTCAAACATATTTGGGGTTTATTTTCTTCAAACTTTTTCTTATCTTCTTTCAATGTAATTGTCGAGTGAATAAAAAAACAATCGCTTATATCCCAAATACAAATGATGCCTAAACTATCTCCAATAAAAAGTAGATTATTTTTTGAGTCACTGATCATTGCATGTATTGAGCCGTCGTTCAACTCATCAAGGGCATCAAATTGACCAAGGAATTTATTCTTTGAACTCCAGGCCTGAACATTTTTATCCGCACTAAAAAGAATTGTTAGAGCTTTGCTTTCATCTTCCCTTGATTTCAATATTAAAACTTTCTCAATTGAAACAATCTTATTTTTAACTTTTTCTTTATTCATAGTTTCTAATGTTCTGGCTGCTTCAGCTTCCGTTGTTGTAGCTTCTATCCCTGATTCTTTTTCTTTTTTTTTTAAAGTATTAATATTTTGCTCAAAGCTAACTTCTCCAGTTTTTAGATTCCAACAACTCACCTGACCATCGTAGCTTGAAGTAACTGCTACCCCTGTTTCAAGAGAATCAATTGACAAAACATCATCTTTGTGTAAACTGTTGAAAATTTTAATAGATGTATCTTCTGATTCATGGTAAACTTGGATTCTGTGATTCCATCCTACCACAACCAAATTTTGATTTGGGCACGCAAGTCCTGTTACTTCGTTTCCATCTAAGGCCTTTATTTCTCGAACAAGATCTCCATTGCTAAAGTTCCAAGTTTTTACAACTCCGTTAGCTGATCCTGTAATTAGTTTTTTCATTGTTTTATCAAACAATATAGCAGTAATTTCAGAACCTTCATGAGCATTTGATACTGACAGAACATTTTCACCAGTCAAAACATTCCATATATTTATCACTGAACCGTGACATGCACTAACCACTTGATTATAAAGGGGATTGTAAAGCGCACCACATAACGGTTTTGAATGACTACAGTTCTTGTTAATATTATTCTTTTCTAAATTTTTTTCTTTTTTCCCAAGGACTAAAATAGTGTTGCTCCCTAAAAGTAAAGTTTTGTCATTTTTGTTAAAGTAAACTGTTGTAAATGGTTGCACGCCTCCAGTTTCTGTAACACAATTAGGAATTGTTTGAAGGCAGCTATGATCACGAGTATTCCAAACTTTTATAATTTTATCTCTTGAAAAGCTAATAATTTTTTGATCATAAACTATAACATGCACCACAGCGGAGTTGTGACCTTTTAATACGGACGATGCTTTACTCCCAACGTAAGGATTCCATAAGCGTACTGTACAATCTAAGCCGCCGGTAACAATTACATTGTTTTCTTTATCGTAATCAAATGTATAAACTCCTTTGTCTATTTTAAATGAAGTTTTAATTTTGTTACTTTGCAAGTCCACAAGCAACAGAGAGGATGAAGCACAATTAGCGCAAGAAATAAAGCATTGGAGAATAGATATATATCTGACTTTTCGAACCCAATTTTTGTGAAGATTATGAAATGTTATAGCACCGACATTAGTGTGACGGTTACCAACTAGTTCTTGAAATGAGATTTTTCTTACATTAGATTGCGTATTATCTTTTTCTTTACCAATACTAAAATCGAATAAACCTACAGTTGCAAGAGTAAAAGTGATGCAAGAAATACTTCCATTGGCATCTCCTAAAAGCAAACAACTATTGTTTAAGTCGCTGGCATCGTACCAATAATCCATGCAAAACACGCAATGATCTAATCCAGTTATTATAAATTGTATATCAAAGTTATTACCAGAGCAATCGTAAAATAAAATATGTCTGTCAGTTGTTGAAACTGCAACTTTTTTTACGTTTGATAAGCATGCAACATCTGTTACCCACATTTGTTGAGGCTTTCTCCCAATTGAATCAGATAAGTGGACAACCCTTTGTAATTGAAAATCTAAATTCCAGAACACAAACAATCCATCTTTACTTACAGATATATATCGTCCGTAAGTGTTGTCATAATTATCTACATCTAAACTGTTTTGAATACCATTTTTTGTACCTTTTTGAAAACCTCCAAGAGTCGGTAAATAACCAAGCATTACTATTGTATCGTGATGGGGATGGGAGAGCTCTTTTGCACGTTTAGGGAAAAGACTATCAGCACTTTCGTTGTTGATTGTCAATATCTGTTCATTTTCAAATAGCACATATGAACAAAATTCCTCCCAATCAACTTTTCCATCACAATTTCTATCAACTTTTAAAAACAAGTTTTCTAATTCTTTTTTACCAACTGTCTGACCAAACGCAATATTAATAGCATTACCAAATTCTTCCATATTTAATCCACCCTTCATTCCTACTTGATCAGAACTTTGAAACATTGTTTGCAATGTTGTTAAGTTTTGGTTGCTCATTTTATTTTTGGTTTTCTCATGCAATCGAGTTTCTTCTCCGTTCCTCTAAAATATGACAGATTTATAGAAAAACAAATATAAAAATTTAGGAGATCAAACAAATAACAATAACTCTAGTTGCATAACTGGTAAATTAACAAAGAGATTTGACAATAATACAGAGTAAACCGGGTTTATTTCACCAGCTTTTTATCAAAAATAATGGTACAAGATAACAACATAAAAACAGAATCAAGTATGGATTAAAAAAAGTTTTTTATTTAATAAAAGAAAATTTTTTTTTTTGAAAATTTAACATATGTATAAAATCGGAGCAATTTCAAATTTCACCCGTGTAAATGAATAAATAAAATCATTTAAAATGTTTTTAAATATATATTTTAAAGTATATATATGGTACTAGCATATAAAATAATTTTGAGTGTCAAAAAAAAGGTTTGGAAATAAGTTTCTAAAGCAGTATGAATACAAGTAGAATACACCTTGAAGAAACGCGGAACCATCAAAAGCATGAACCGGAGGTGGTTTATAGCTTTATAACTTCTTTGTATTGTTCCATATCTTTAAAGAAAATGGAACGGACCAAGGCACAGTGAATTGCTTTATACAAACTAGGTGGACAAAAGTCAGCTCAAGGTAATGAATAATTGATAATATTTGTCTAATAATAATTCCTCATTGGTAACAACTTAAGATATAAATAAGACAAACAGAAAGCTAATAAACAATTAAAGTGACGTTAAAATGTAACTTTATTTATGAAAGTATTTTAGTTAAAAATTTTAATTTGCTTCCAATACCATTTAACAAGATTTAAAAAAAAGAACCACTTTTTACTGTGATGGATTTTACTTTAGGAGGTTAAGTACTTTGGATTTTATTGGAAATTTAGATCAAATAAGTGGTGCCCTGCAAATTTAAAAAAAACTATGTAAAAATTGGAAATATTATTTTAGTCTTTTAATTTTCAAAGCATGTAACTAATTTTATGCACATGTATCCAGACAATTTATTTGGTATAGTACAACCAAAACCCTAATGTGCTTAGATATAAAAATTTAGCTGCTCGAGACTGCGCGTTTAGTTTTAATTTAATTTTTTTTAAATCAAGTGTATTGTAAGATATATTGGATTTGCAGTGGACCTATATAGACATTTTCTAGCGGATCATTGGAGTTTTGCTGATCGGTTACTTAGTGTACTATTAGTGACAGTCACTATAAATGGCAACCCGATAACTTTCCGAAATGTTAATAGTGGCTAGTCATCGGCCAGCCTTTTTTTGGGGCTGGCACTAATGGTCCACTAAATAACCGATGAGCAAAACTAAAATTCCGCAATAGAATGTTAGCTGGGGAAGTAGGGTTGCAATCAATTTACCGCAATCACTCTGTACCATTGAATTAAACAGAGCTGCTCAAATAGTACATCGTTTTTTGGGACAAAGAAAACTTGCTACTTTTATTAGAAAGAGAACAGAAACACAAGCACAACAAGTCTATTGATGCGATTTGTGTTAGCAGACGGTATGTAGATTTTCGTCTTACCATAATTTATGCAAAATCTCACTCTAAGTAGTAAATGTAACCTAAGAAGATTTCTTTATTTCTAAAATTAGGCTGAAATTAAACTTTAAGCCATAGTAAAAAAAATAAATGAACATTTAATTTTTTATTTATTTTATTTCAGAGGAGGCTGCTTTAGTTGTGGTTACAACCCGCTCTCAACTCTATAAACCGAAACACAATTCTTAAAGAACAAGGCCACGGCGCTGAGAAACAAGTTGAGCACGGTACTACCAGGGACGTAGTGAGAATCGAAATCAGAACTTCTCGCTTATGAGGCGAGCGCTCTATAACTACACCACTACCACTATTAATTGAAAGAAAAAGTCAATTTCTCAAAAATGCACCTTTGAAATTGTTAAAATCAAATGGGGGTGTGATAGAAGTTTTAACCACATGTTACAAACAAAGATTTTAGTTTCCGATGCTACTGATGATTAACTGTTTGCATTTGCATTTTTTCCATTAAGATCGAGTGGTGACTGTAAGAAATAAAAAATTGGGACGAAACAAAGTTTGTTATTTCTTACGATAGCAGACAAAACACAATTTGTTGTTACAACAAAAGTAAAAAAGTATTTAAAAAAATTATTTAAACTTCTTCTAACACTAAATGTGTCTAAATTTATTGTAAAATCTAATGTGACTTAAAATAACAGACGAAACACAATCTTTGTTAAATGATCAAACAAAACACAAAACACAACCTTTGTTAAACGGTCAAACAAAACACAACCTTTTTTTCCTTACGATAACAGTGGAAACAAAATCTGTTGTTTCTTACGATAACGGACGGAAAAGTATGCAATCTTTTAACTGGTACGCGTTCTACACAAAAATCTTAAATCTGTATTGCTACTCCCAAAATAATGAATGGGAAATTAAAAGGCGTGCTTAGACGTGCTTTGGAAAATTAAAAGGCGAAAAAGGAAATTAAGAAAAAAAGAAAAGCTACCGTTTGGACATAAAAAAGCGGCAACCAAAAGCGATGAGGGTAAATGTTGTTTCAAACAATGTTCGAAGGAAATCAAGAGAAAATTTAAAAAACAAATGGGATTTATTGTAGACAGACCAAAACCTGGTTATAGAAATACAAATGATTGCAACACAGCTTGCAGGTTTTTTTTAAATCTAAAATGAGCAAAACGATTACAGGATTAGACGTCAAATTAAATAAATAACTTAGTGTTTTATTAAGCACGTAATTTAGTGTTATCTTCTGGCAATGATATTGATTGTGTCAAATTTAAAACTTTGTTCTGAAGCTACAACTTTTTATCTACATTTAAATTCGTGATATTACATGCATGTTACAGTGCAAAAAATTTTAATGCATAGTAAGGAGATGTTACAAGGTTGTGTATTCTCCCAAATGGTCAAGCTCTCGGAAGAATTTCAAGAAACACAAAATAAAGAATGTAAAAAATTCCGAGAAAATCATACTAGGCAACAGTCACGTATTTCTAAAAATTTAAATCTGCTAAATATGTTTTTAATAACATTTGATCCTGTTATAAGTTCTCTTAGAGAACTTTTTTCAAAGAGAATAAATTGCTAGAAGAGCATTTAAATTTGATTTTCCTGCCTCAAACAATAAATCATTTAATGTTTCAAATGATATCTATCATCTGAAGACTCAAATGATGAATATTGTGAGGATTCAAATAATAAGTTTTTATGATGATTTATTATCATTTTTATTGTATAACTTTATGTATACTTGCTTTATATATATTTATTTTATTTCGTTCTTCATTATATTGTATTTTTATTATAAATACTTCCAAACTTCTAAGTTATTAAACCAAGTTAGTTATTCAATTAAACAACAAATTATTTTTTAATTCAACTATTCATGACCAGAACAATTGAATTTTATAAAAAAATATTTTTGTACAAATAGATTGTGTTAGAAGATTCACTGTACAAGGGTGGAACTACTTCACCTTATTGTATATAACTGCCGGAGATTACATGATAAAATTATAAATAATATCTTCCAACTCTTTGGTGTTGTTGTTTTTGAATTAAAGAGTGACAAAAAGTTCAACAAATAAGTGACTGATTCTTTAATTGATTTTTCCTTTTATAATTATGGGGCAATTTTATATTTATGGGGCAAGTAGAAGACAAAATGTCTTATCATCAAGCCCCTTCGTGAAACAGAAAAATATAGTTTTACAAGTTCTAATATTATACAAAAGTGTGAAACTAAAAAATTTGAAAAAAAGTTATGTTTGCAAAAAAGAAAAAATCTTTTTTTTTAAAAAAATTTACAAATCGGTACATATACGTATCGTAATATAACGTAAATATAAAAATAACGTATCGTTTAATGTAAATATAAAAATTAACAAATCGGTACATATACACGTATAAAAATTCAATACAATACGTAATATATTTATATTTATTTAAAAATTTAAAAGAGATTTAGAATTTAAGATGATTTAAAAATGTTTTGAAGATTTAAATTCATCTATTTACATTTTTTATACATTATTAAAACAGACAAACAAAAACAAGAAGAAAGATACAGTATGCAAAAAAAAAAAAAAAAAATCGTACACTTAAAAAAAAATCATAATTTTAAATATTGCATTAAAAAAATGAATTTTCCGTTAAAATATTTAAAAGTTTTTTTTAGATATCTTATCAAGTATTTTTTTAAGAATATATTTGTGTATTGGTGAATTAATTGCTTTTCAAACCTATTGAATTTTACTCAATTGATCTAATGATGCATAAAATTGACTGCAAAAAAAATAATCTTACAGTTCAAAAGTAATGTCAAATCGATCAAATTCCATGGAAATTAGTATCGAGTGGGGCCTCCTTTAGCCTTGATGGCCTCATCTAGATGATTTGGGATTGAGTCATCATAGCTTCATTCAAGTTGTCTTTGCGCCTAAATGCTCGTTTGCCAATTTTTCTATACAAAATATACCACAAATTTTCTATTGGGTTCAAGTCCGGACTATGAGATGGCCATTCCAAAACATTGATGTTATTTATGTCAATGTATACCTCCGTTTTCTTAGCGGTATGTTTTGGATTGTTATCCTGCTGGAGTATGAAATAGCTTCCCATTCTCAATTTTTAAGTATATGGTTGCAAGTTAGCTTTTAGAACTTCACAATACATTGAAGTATCCATTTTGTCATCAATAAATGTAAATTTCCCCACTTCTTTTCAATTCAAACTACGCCAAACCATCACATTTCCTCCTCCATGCATTACACTACCTTGCAAACAACTTAATTTATAAGCTTCTCCTTTTTTTCACCACACTTTGTGGACTCCATCCGATGATTGTATTTTGACTCATCTGACCATAAAAATTTTTTCAAATATGATATCAGCATTTTTAAGTACTTCGATGCAAATCCTAATTGACGTTACATTTGTTTTGAAGCAAAAAAAGGTTTATTTCGAACCACTCTACCTCTATATCCTTGTTCTCTTATACAATTTCTGATTATTTGAGGAGTCTCAGTGTTGTTATGATCTTCTTGAATTTTTAAAGCTAATTTAGCTGCCGACACTAATATATTTTTCTTCGCATCAATGATGACATTAATGATATTTCGATCAATTGCACTAAAGGTCTTGCGTTTTCGTCCTCGACCAGCCACACTAGCAACGGTTCCAATCAGATTATGCTTCTTAACAATTGAGAAAACGAAGTTATGCTTTAATACAAATAACATTAGAGTTTTGGAATGGCCAACTCAAAGTCTGGGCTTGAATCTAATAGAAAATTGGTGGTATTTTTTGGACAGAAAAACTGGCAAACGAGCATTTAGACACAAAGACAACTTGAAAGAAGCTGTATTGAGAGCATGGGATAATATAACAACAAAAGAGAACAAAAATTTGATTAACTCAATGTCAAATCATCTAGATGAGGCCATTAAGGCTAAAGGAGGCCCCACTCGATACTAATTTCCATGGAATTTGATTAATTTGACATTATTTTTGAACTGCACGGTTATTTTTTTTGCAGTCAATTTTATGCATCATTAGATCAATTGTGTAAAATTCAATAGGTTTGAAAAGCAATTAATTCACCAATACACAAATAAATTCTTAAAACAATATCTGATAAGATATCTAAAAAAAAGCTTTTAAATATTTTAACGGAGAACTCATTTTCTTTTATGCAATATTTAAAATTATGATTTTTTTTTAAGATTACGATTACTTTTTTGCTTACTGTATATTATAAAACAAAGTTCTTTTTTGAAAAAAATGAAAGAGTGTATTTATTGTTTAAATTTAGTTAATTTATAGTTTTTTTAAATATATCAATAGATTTTATTTTTTTCATATTTTCGTCAAGAACCGAATCCCACAAGCATGGTTCCCGACATGTAATTGAGAAGTCAGATTTTTTTAGTGATGGTAGTGGAATGTAGTAATTACTTATTCAGTGTCTTGTTTCATATTTTTGATTAATTAGAGAGAAATTTTTATTAAAAGAATTATGGAATTATTTCATTTCAAAGTTTAAACATAAATAACGAGTTATGGTAGATATTTAGTTCGTACATATTTAGAGCATTTATTTACTTTTAGTAACGGCTCAGCACTTTTGTACCAATCTGCGCCCAAAACTAATTTTGACTTGCTTGCTTTTGCTTTGTATAAATATTTTTTAATGATTGTTTGCCCAGGCAATATTACAATAGTTAATATGACTATGCATAAATGAATAGTATAAATTTTTGAAACAAATTTTATTCTAAAGATGTCTTGTCTTGTACAACAGTGGTAACTTATAAGTGTAACAGTTATGATATTTAAATATTTTAAAACTTTATTTATTTATCATAATTTATATTTCATTACTATTTATTTAAATATTACATAGTCTATATATTTGATATTAAATTAAAATTAAAAATAAATTTTAACTGATATCTTACCACTGACGAGTTTTTGTTACACTTTGTTGAAATGACGGACAATGTATTAGAAGGCATATTTTTCTTTTGTTTTTAGAAAATAACATTTTTAATTAAGTTATTAGAAAATTTGACGTCACTTCAATATAATACTCTTTGAATATTCAAATTATCAAGTTATGACACCTCATGTATTTGGAACTTCTAAGTTACTCGGTGCAGTTAAGGTGATTTATAATTTATTCGAATTCTAAAATTTGGAATTTACATGAGTTGATCAGCGTATGATGGTTAAACAATAACTGTAGACTTGATAACATCCTGTGGTCAGCAAAGTATCTTACAGACGCGATAATGTTTAAAAACAAGCTTAACTACACCGAATACTTTTTAATGTAACAATTATGCCTAAATTATGTACTAAAATTATGCCTTCGCATAATTTTAGTTTTAAAATGAATAATATTCGCACAGTAGAAATAGAGTAACGTTCTACTATAGCATACAAATAATAAGGTAATAGAAAATAGTAGAGATGTTATAATTCCAAAACATGGTTGCAAATGGCGTTGAGTAAAAAATCTATACCAACATTAAGATAAATTAAAATAACTTTAAGCTTTTTCTTTTTTTTTTCAGTTTCAATGTTCAATTTTTCAAGTTCGACGACAAATTCGGAAGCAATTATAAAAAAAAAATTAATTTTAAGATTAAAACTTATCACAGAATAAGAAGTGATCATCGAACTTTGAAAACAAAAAGAAAAATTTGAGGTTATTTAGATTCATCTTAATTTAGGGATGTACCGGAATTCTGTTCCGGCCGGATTTTGCAACTTTTAAGTCGGCCGGAATTATTTTTAACTTTATTTATTTAAGACATGTGACACAGACTGTGTAAATTAAATCAAAAAATCGTTGTCCTACAGGGCAATGTAGAACTATGTGTAGACCGAGGTAAAAAATCCAAAATTCTTAACAAATACAATGTAATTTTAGGTAAAGCTACAGTTTAGCGTTCTAAAATAATTTTATTTTTTCGCTTGTTGCGCTCTCGTTAGTAGAGAGTTTTTAAACATTATTTTTATATTATATATTTTATATATACAAATTTTAATTAAAATAATAAAAGAAAAAAGAGTGCTGCCCTATGCCAAATCCTCAGTCAATGTAGCAGCACTTTCTTGTAGAAGTATGTTATAAGATAGTCAATGTAGCTACACCCTCTTGTAGCAGTAGGCCATAAGATAATGAACGTAGTAGCACTCCTTTGTAGCAGCAGACTATACAATAATTGATGTAGCAGCAATCCCTTGTAGCAGCAGGCTATAAGATAGTTGATGTATGCACTAAAGCCAAAAAATATTCTTTATGCTGCTATTAAAAAGTTTCCAGTTTGAGCAAGTCTCCTCACGAAAGGGCAAACAAAAATTATTTTTGACCGCATATCTGTAGCTTTGCCTAGTTTTACTTGCAGTAATCACTTATGTAAATATTTCTAAAAGTTTAGGAATTTTGTGGTGCAAAAAGTATTGCTATCCAGTTACCTGCCTCTGACAATAGTCTCATTTTTAATGTTTCTTAACCTATAAATAGTTAAAAAGTACAGTATGCCTATTATAGTAAATATTTTATATACATGTATAAATATATATACATACATAAATTATATATGAATGTATATATATTTATACATATATTATATATGTATGTATATATATATATATTTATACATGTATATGAAATATTTACTGTAATAGGCATCCTGTACTATATGATATATATATATATATATATATATATATATATATATATATATGTATATACATATATATGTATATATATATATATATATATATATATATATATATATATGTATATACATATATATGTATATACATATATATGTATATACATATATATGTATATACATATATATGTATATATATATATATATATATATATATATATATATATATATATATATATATATATATATATATATATATATATATATATATATATATATATAGGTTATAAATATATATTATGTAACCACGATGCTGAGGTGCAGGCTTTCACTCCAATCTTGAAGTTAAAAAATATAAATCTCGTTGCGATCAAAATTCCGGCCGGATTTTTTTAACAATTCCGGCAAATCCGGTTCCGGCCGGAATTCAAAATTTCCAATCCGGTACACCCTTAATCTAAATGTGGGTAAAGATTTTTACTCGTAGTGACGCCCTTAGCTACCATGATATGGAACTATTTGAGCAGTTGTAGCGTAGTGGTTCGAGCGCTTGCCTCAGAAACAAGAGATCCGTGGTTCAATGCCATCTCTAGGCAAGTTTAATAACATCGGTAAGGAAGAAGGCGTGAACTTCCTTTTAAATGCGGTGCTCTGTGATAAGACTGTAAAGACTTCTTGGGGCACCTGAAATAATAATATAATATAATATTATAGAAAGCTGTAATAGTTTGAAAACTACGAGTGAAATTAATAGTAACTAATTTCACTTTGACAGCGTATACATTGTAGTTGTTATAGGTAAATAAATTAAATTATAAATTACAATCATATAGCTCTAGATATTTATCAATGCGAGTTTTAAATAAGTTTAAGCTTTTACTTTTGATGATAAAATCTGGTAGTTTGTTCCACATTGATGAGACTCTATTAGTTAAAAATTGATGAAATTAATAAAAAAATAAAAAAAAATTAAATTATAACACCTTTATTGCAAGCAATTTTTAGTGCGAAGTTTAAAATCCAATATCTAAAGAGCGAATAATCATTCTGTATTAAATATTTTAGCATTGATCTTTGAGTACACTTTGAGCAACAGCAATTTGAAGAAGTACTCTTATGAGCTAATGATTCTTACAAATGACGGCTCTCAATCAAAAAAAAAAAGGTTAAATCTATGATTTTTTTTCTTACTATTGCAATATCATAGGTTGTTTTTTTCTTACTATTGCAATATCATTGGTTGATTTTTTTATAAATAGGTAAATGACAAATACTCATTTTTGAAAATAAACTGTAAACCCAGGGTTAACCCTAATTCAGGGTTAACCCTAACCCTGAATTTAACCATTTAGAAATCACAAAAATTATGCTTTTTGACTATAACTCTATTTTTAAGTCAAACTTTAAGCCCAACAGCTTACTTTATCGTAAATATGTTTGTATATTTAGGTATTATATTAGATAAAGATTTATGATTATAAAGAAAATTTATAATTATGATAATAAAAAAGGGATTCCAGCAAACATTGTTGTATTGGATTGGCAGAGGAGCTACATAGACATTTTGAGCGGTTTTGCTGATTAGTTACATAGTGGACCATTAGAGGCATCCGTTATAAGCACCCCACAGCGGTTCACTGAAGTTCCGTTTTAGAATTTTTACTGGGATACTTGCGGCTCTAAGTAAAAATAAAAATCAAGAATGAAAAATATCAATTTTTGTGTACTTTTGAAGCATGGTATTTAAACAAGCCGAAATGTTTATGATACAACTATATCTAATGTATATGCATGTTACGAATACACCAAAAATAAGTATATTTATTTTGGTATAGTCGTAACATATATGCTTACTTACTTTGGTAAGTCGTAACATTATATAGATTCTATCTGTTGACCAGCTTTGCATTTTCACCTTTAGGTGCTTCTAATCACAGTTTGATCTCTCTAAAACTATTAACATATTTTGCTTCATCATCTGAATTCCCTATCATTGTACCTCTTACAACTACGTTAAAGCTGACTCGAACTTTTTCCGTGATTTTCTTCGTGATGGCCCTTGGGTTAAAATCTTTCGTCTTCCTGCTGACAAATGTACTTAAAGAGAATCTTTACTTTGAATCCTTCCTTACTAGTTGTACTATAAAAGTTATCCTATATGGACAGCACTCTTCTTCATTTCCTGTAATGTCAGGGATTCCTCAAGGTTCTCCCCTTGGTCTTATATCTTTATTAATTTACATTAACATAAAATCCCAGAAATTCTCACATCTAAGGTAGTATTGTTCGCTGATGATCACAATTTATTCTTGTCTTGATAAGAAGAAAAAACTCTGATTGCTTGGAGGGGGCGTTTAATCTTGAAAAGGATTTTACTTCTACTACAGCATGAGGCACTCAGTGGCTGGTAAATTTTAAGTCAGATAAAACTCAATTTTATTTAACCAATCGTTATCGCAACTATCTAAATCTTCCTATACTTATGAATGGTACCGTACTCGATAAGTCATCTATCCTTCGTCTTCTAGAATTAAATCTTACTTCCGATCTTTCTTGGAAACCAAATATCAAATCCATTGCAAAATTAGCATATATTAATGTTACATCTATTTTTCTTGCTAGCCACTTTCTTACTCCGAATTCTATTCTTTATCTCTATAAACCTCAAATTTGTTCTTGTATGGAATACTGTTGCCATATCTGAAGCAGATCTTTGAATGATGCCCTTTTTCTTCTGGACAAAGTGAAAAAACGCATTGTAAACATAGTGGAACCTGCTCTTGCTGCCAACCTTCAACCATTGTTACATTGTCATGATGTTGCATTCTTTTCTCTTTTCTATAAATACCATAATGAACACTGCTCTAAATAGCTTGCGTTTCTTATTCGTCTAGTTTTTTTCCTCGAACATCAGTTTTTTGTCGACTATTAATCTATAAAGTTTTTAAGACTCATACCCATAAATTAATATGTCTATAGAGTATTGTCACTTTGAAATCTAAAAAAGGAGATTCGAACCTTTGATTTACAAATGCTTTTGCCACAACCGACATAAAAAACCGTCTAAACTTTTAAACTAGCTTTACATACCAAGTGCTGTGTCCAGGCTCAATGAAAGAAGGGTGCAGTCGGTGCGCTACCTATAAGAGTCATTTATTAACGTTTTTCTTATTTCAATACATTTTTGAGTAAAGCCGTTGTACATAAAATCATGAAAATATAAAAACTTAGAGCTCTGTGATATAATACAAAAGATTTGCCGAAATTTGTATAAGAGCAATGTTGATAAATATAATTTTAATTTCTTTGGCCATATTGTTTATGGGCTTTCATATAATTTTTAAAAAGATATCGGAGATAAAGGTATAAAATGTGTCGAAGTTAAGTTTATTTTTTATTTGAACATAAAGCAAAGTTCATTTAAACAGTTGATAGTAGTTGAGTAGACTTATTTTAAATAAAAGTTTTAGATCAAAAGAATTTAGAACATTTTCAATAACTTGTTTGCATCTAGAACGAGTTTTTTTAGTTTATACATTTTACATCAAATTAACCAATAAAAATAAATAATCATAAACTATATATAACTGTGCATTTAAAATATAAATATACTGGATAAAATATATGAAATAAAAGAACTAAAAACAAGAAAAAGTATTTTCTGCTGAAAAAATAACTTCTTTTAATTTTCGTTTGAAAGAAGTTAAAGTCCATTTCGAAGACAAATCAAAATTAGGCAAAACTATTTTATCCCATAAATATGGACCGCGATATGAAATAAATAGTTGTTCAAATTTAGTTTGGCAGAAAGGTTATTGTAGGTTTTTTCCATTACGAAGATTGTATTCGGTTATGAGTTTTAGATTATAAAGGTTTATAAATACATTAAGAGAGAGGTAAAGAGATTTAAATTTAGTTTTGTGCGCGCTTCTCCATACAATATTTGCATAGTTTAAATGGCAGTGGATAAACGAATAATACAGTATATTTTAATTGTTGTTTATTTAACATATACCGAAATTTATATATAACTTCAATACTTTTAGCAACTTTCATGGAGATATTATCGATATGTTGATTTCAGGATATTAAAGATTTTATGTTATCCAGAAGAATTATTAAAGTATATTTAGAAAACAATTTTTTAACAGGTAAGGAGCACGTCATACTATGAAAGTTGCAACAGTTTTTCTTTTTTAGGTCACTATAAATTTTTTAATTGCTCTAGTGTTAATCTTTTCAACGTTTAAATATATATTTTGATTTATTTTATGTTTCATTCATCTGTTTAAGATTTGAAAAGTTGCCTATATAAAACTTCAGAAAATAATTTTTGCAGTTCACGTAACAAACTTAACTTTGTTTTTATGAGCTCTTGCCCAGGCTATTTTGGCTTAAGTCGGATAGCTGTGTAGAAAAAAAAAAAAAATTCAGAACTTTTAAACTGTTGTGTAATAGGAAAGATCGAGCTTTTTAAAACAGAACTTAAATACTACCCGAAAGTTATCTTAAATACTACCCGCAAGTTATCTAAAATACTAACCGCGAGTTATTTTAAATACTACCCGCGAGTTATCTTAAACACTACCCGCGAGTTATCTTAAACACGAAATTTCACGTAGTCTATAAATGCTCCATTATTTTTGTCACAAAATACATTGCTTAAAAAGAAAAAATTGTTTCTTCCAGAATTGTTGCGAAACAACTCAGTGCGGTAAATGTTATTTGAAATGTGGAGCCACATTTCTAATAAATTTTAAATGTAACGTTTCAAATAAATTTTTTTTTATATTTCAAATAAATTTTATTTTAAATAAAATTTATTTAAAATATTTTTTCTAATTCTCTTGAAACAAGAAGGTTCGGATCAAATTTTCTATGTGTAAGGTTGCACACTACTCAAGATACTTGTGCTGGCTTGGAACACAGTAAACCCTAATACCCAAGAGAAGTAACGAGAAAATAATGGTTTAGTTTTTTACCCTTGGTTTAAGCAAGTTGTGTATGTGGTTTTAGCAAGATTCTTTTAGGTAATTCTAGCCATAAAAAGCATTGTGGTTTATCTAGCCTGAGAGAGTGTTCCATTTTCTTTATCCCATTTAGAAAGATTATATGGGTTTGTCAGACTCGTCAATGAGAATTTGTTGTTTTTGTTTGGAACATGCATGCAAATCTGGCTTTAAAAAGTATTGAAGTTTATTTAGCATGAGTGAGTGTTACATTTTCTTTTTCCTGTTTTAGATATTAGAACATGGGGTTGTTGGCCTGGCCAATAAGAACTTGCCATTTTTGTTTGAGGCATGGAATACAAATCTAGCCTTAAAAAAGCGTTGTGGTGTTATAGCCTGAGAGAGTTTTATTTTAATTTCACTTTTTCGATATCAAGACATGGATTTTTTAGTCTGGATAATAGGCATTTGCCGTTTTTGTTTGTGAACTGAATGAAATTAAAGCAGAGCTTATCTAGGGTACCCTCTGTTTTAGTAATATTGCATATGTTATTTGTTTTAAAGACTTCTTGATAGATCTAGTCTAAAAGAAAAGTAATTATAGTCCAAGTGTATTTTCTTGTTGTTTTATGGACTTCATTTAGGTTTTTAAACCAAACCTGCATGATATATCATTATTTTGGTAAATCTAGCTCGTAATGTATACATTTACTGTGTTACTTTATTACTGTATTATACTGTATACATTTGCCGTTTTTTATTGAGGTTTGTATTTCTTTAATTTAGGGTGTGTCAAGTTTATCCTTGGTCAAGTATTCTCGTTTTTAGTGAGTTGTATTTTTGATATGGCTCTAGATCATTTGAGGAATATCAAAAGAAAAACAACATGTAAAAATTGGTCAAATGTGAGGTTTGAACCTGCAACAAGTTTGAAAGGCGACACCTTAACCGGGTATGCTATTCTGATGTATCATCGTTCAGAAAATAAGTATATAATTTCGCAAATTTATTTAGTATTGTTAATGTTTGGATATTTTCTAGGTATAAATATAAATCCAATGTATAATCCACGTTAAAAACAAAATACATCTAAATAAATGTAAATAAATACACGTAAAAAGCACACACACACTCCTATAATACACGCTTACCAGCTAAAGGTAAATAGGATAATTAATATCTTGTTACCGCAGTGAATAAACTAAATGATGTAGTGAGGTGTTGATCCCCCTTCTCAGGAATGCACTGCAATCACTTTTGAAACAAGATATGAATCATATTTTATTTTTCTAAAAGACTAAAAATACTTTTTTCTTTGTCATTTTCTAAAATATCATTTTCGTATCATCTTAATTTTTCGGTAATTCTTACTCTTGCAACAGATTTTCTAAAAGCAATTTTTTTAATGCCGTTTCTCTTTATTTTGGTTGTTATAAGGTTTTTTTTTAATATTTCTGCAATACTTATGATTAACATTTTTGAACATTTTCTTGCTAAATTATTATTCCTAGTTTATATGATTTTTGTTTTTTTGTAGCTCTTCACATTTTGTTGCACCCTTTCACATTTTGTTGCACCCTTTCACATATTGTTGCAGCCTTGCACATTTTGTTGCAGCCTTGCACATTTTGTTGACTTTATTGAAACAATGCTGAAGTGTTTTCTTTTAAAAAAATTATATTTTCACTTAAGTTTTTAACTTTTGTTTTTTAACTGATATCACTTTTGCTTTAAATAAATATAGAAAATAGTAAATATCTTATTGTTAGTCAAGCAAGATGTAAATGAATTCATTAAAATTATAAGTTTAAAACAAGATCACATTACTAAACAAATTAAAACAAGTTACCAGAGCAAATAAAAACGCTCCCTCCTCTAACTGTCCAAGTTTATGTAACATATTTTGCTACCATTATGTTCAAAAAAATCAACCATGCTTGGCTTTCGTAAAATATTGTTTGTGAAACCTACCTACAACCCTATCCCTTTTCTGGCAAACACATAAGGAATATACCATAGAAAAATTTTAGTAAAACTTTATGTACAAACAGTGTCTCGTCAAAAAACCGTAAAATGAACATTCTGATCTTCACAAAAAACCTGCCAAAAAATTACATTAAAGAGAAATTTTAATTACGGTCCAGGTAAAGTCCTAGTAAGAGCTATTTATTATATAATTTTTTTTAATAACTATGGCAGAATGAATTTTGATACCTTTTTTTACTTCGTACTTGTGAAAATAAACTATTATTTATACAAGTAGAAAGTAAAAAATTTATAGTAGCTAGATTTTTGAATCTTAAAACTACTGATTTCTTAAATCTAAGATCTTACTTTCTGACATTTAATTCGGATGTCGATCCTCTCGTTCGAGAGCTGACTTGTTAACTGTTAACTGGAGGCGGTGAAGCATAAGCTACTTCTCTTGACATAAAAAAGTCTTTCGAATAGGTCTGGTTTGTTAGAATTTTTGATATTTTCGCTTTATATATGGCACATCAGGTAAAGTTTCTAAAATTATTGATTTATTTTTTTCTAACCAGTTTCAAGGTTATCCATGAAAGCCAACTCTTCTTCATTTTAAGTAATTTCAGAGATACCGAGGTTCTATCCTAAGTCCTGTTTCTCATCAATGTTAATAATCCTCATGGCAATCTTAGAATCCCTTTTAAAGTAGCTCTATTTGCTAACGACGCTGATATCTCTTATGGAAACCATAAGCATATGCTTAGGTTGCCTCACTTTATCGTTCTCGACATTTGCCTACTCCCGATTCCATTCTCTACCCATATAAATCTCTCAAATTCGCTCTTGCATGTAATGCTGTTATATTATTTGGGGTTGATCTTCTAATCATACCCATACAGCTGCTTAAGCATGGCAGCTTGGGCAGGACAAACTACAATTTCAATACGCTTTTGAACATTGTTTAGAAGAGAAACAATGTTCAAAAGCCTATGCAAAATTTAGTTTGTCCTGCCCAAGCTGCCATGCTTAAGCAGCTGTCCTACTTTCGTAAGGTTGGAAATCTTTTTCTTTTCTATGAATACTATCATGGTCGCTGCTCAAATGAGCATCATTTCTTCTTGATCAACCAAAAACTAATCTCGTCATTCAGCAAAGTTGCATTCTTTTATTATATATTTGTCGCCTAATGCTCTAAAAAATGTTCTCGCAAATCAATGCTTCGGAATTCTTTCCCGTCTTTTTGTTATTTCCGTCTTTATGTTATTATATATTATATTATATATATATTATATTATTATTGAGTTTACAGTTTTTCAAAACACACACCCACAAATATATATATATATAGCACGCCTTATAAATTCCAAGGACCGTTTTGCTCACGCCAAGCCTCTTTTATATGATGTGAAAGCACTCAATGTGTTATATGAGTTAAATATTTTTAATATTCTTTGTTTTATGTATAAATGCAAGACCCACCTATCACCCGTTTCTTTTCGTAACTTGTATTTACAAAGAGATAGAAATAAATATATTTTAAGAAACGATAATTTAATTCGACAACCATTTTCTAAAACTAATTTTGGAAAATTTTTTATTTCATTTCGCGGACCATTTTTATGGAATAGTATAGTTCTATATACTTCTAAAGATTTTTCTCAAGAATGTAATTTTGATTCTTTTAAACAAAATCTTAAAAAACTCATTTTTTCAACTGATGATATACTAATCTACTTATAAATTTTAAAATTTTTTGAAAATCCCTTACCTATATTAGTATATGTATATATTTAATGTATATTCTTTTTTATTTATTTTTTGTTTGTTTTTTTATCCACAAGCAATTACCAGTTTCTCTGTGACAAGACCTGATGGTCTTCTAATCCGCGTTCTTTATATTTATTTTTTAATATTTATTTCTTAACGATATCTCCACTTGTTAACTTTTATTATTGTAACAAAGTTTTGTTTATTTAAATTGTAATAAATATTGTAATAAAGAACAAACAAAAAAACAATATATATATATATATATATATATATATATATATATATATATATATATATATATATATATATATATATATATATATATATACAGCAAAATCCCGATAACCGGAATTTCCAGTAACTCGAACAACTTTCGAGGTCCCCTTGTGCGTTACAGTATTATAATAAAATTTTTGTGTTTGCATTTTATTATGGCTGCTGTCGCTGTTAAGAGAAAAATGAACACAAAATCAATTAAAGAAAAGTACGCTGCTTTAAGGGAAATTGGAGAAGGATTGTCAAAGTCTCAGGTTGCTATGAAAAATAGAAGGTATGTTAAAAGATATCAGTGAATTTAAAGAGAGTATTGATTTCCAAGAGGAGATTTCAATGAAGAGGATATCAGAAACTAACAAACGCATAGACGAAGTTGAAAAATTATACAATGAAAAAACACTTCTTGATTCGAATAACGAATCAAATTTTTTGAAAGATATAAAAAAAAAGTTAGTAGATCTCGAAAACCGATCCCGAAGAAACAATTTGCGAATAGATGGTGTTAAAGAACTGCCTGATGAATCTTGGGAAGATAGTACAAAAATTGTTAAAAAAATATTTTCTGAAAAACTCCAAATTAATAAAGAAATTATAATCGAAAGAGCGCACAGATCAGGGTCAATAAAGTCAGGAAAAGAGCAATCAATTGTTTTAAAACTTTTAAATTTCAATGATAAAAAGCTAAACTCAAAAAAACTACGCGGAACAGGTGTGTTTATTAACGAAGACTTTGCAAAGGAAACAATGGAAAAACGTAAAAAACTCTGGGATGAAGTGATTAAATTGAGAAAAGAAGGTAAATACGCAATTCTCAAGTTCGATTCTATTTTTTGTAGAGGATCATAAAAAATAATTTTTTTTACAATTTTTTTTACATATAGTGTTAAGAAAGTTCTTCTAATTTATAACGCAATCAAAATGTCTGTAACAAATGATTTTAAATCGTTTAGTTGTAATTTTTCAGCCCAGTGAAAAATAAAACCGCGTCCCACATGGGTTCCGCGTGGGTTCCGTGTGGGATTGATGGGATTTATGTGGGACGGATTTTCCCATGTGGTATCCGTATGGAAATTTGTCACCTTAAACCCATGTGGGTAATCCCACATGGGTTACATGTGGGAACCATATGGTATTTACACACATGGGAAATCCCACGTGGGTTTCCTGTGGGATTTGCATGGGAATTAATTTAAAAGCTGGAAACTAAAAAAAAACTAAAAAAAAATTTTTTAAATCGACATTGCATTGCGTTACGTTTATTTTGTGAGAAATTATTTTATATTAATAAAGAGAATGGCAAGCAAGTATGTAAGTACCGCGAATAATTTTTATCTTTCCTTATAGAAATAAGATTAAGATTTGTGCAAATAGACGTATTATTGGGATAATGTTATAGTTATTTGAATATAGATCTTGAGTAAATTATTTGCAAACAATTAACTGATGCAAGTTGAAATGTTGTCAAAAACCAATCTTGCATGCATGGGACACTGCAGTGTCCCACAAAGAAATGCAGGTTTGAAAGTCAAAGAATTCCTAATTTTCTCTATTAAAAAAGAAAAAAATAGGATGGGTTTCTGTAACTTTTTTTATGCTCCAAAACTTTTAACTTTAGATATAATAAGGTCCTTAAGACTTAAGAGACTTACGAACTACGTTGAGAAACAAAAACAGGATGTTTACAGAAACTTTTCAATTTTTAATCTGGAGTACCACAGTGTTATTGATAATAAAGCTTCTGGATCCAGTTTTCAAAGTAATATGATCTAAGTAATGTTTAAATAAAATAATATGCTTTAAAATGCATATAGTTATACATATAACTCCTGATAGTTAATTATATGTATAACTATTTATACATATAATTTGTTATAAAAACTTATTTTTTAAGGTTATGCTTGAATAAATTAGTACCAATTAATTCAAATTCAAGATTTAGTTAAAGTTCAAGTTAATGTTTTTATCTATTCATTGTTTTTGTTAATTTTATATTTATTTGTTCAAATTTATCAGTTAGTACTATATTTTACTACAGTAAGAATGTTTATCATTGTTGAACGTGACTTTATGTTGTTATTGATGTTAAATTTATTACGTTTCAATAACTCAGATTGAATCTTAACTGAATTATTGAAAGCTTTGTAGGGGTTTGTTGTATATCAAATGGTGTTGTAAATAAAGTAAAAGTAATATATATATATATATATATATATATATATATATATATATATATATATATATATATATATATATGTATATATATATATATATATATATATATATATATATATATATATATATATATATATATATATATACATATATAACATTAAAACAATAAAATTGATACAAAATTTCACTTTAAAACGAATACCATTAACATTGTGATGATAATAGCATTAGGAAACTAGTATTTATGTATTATTATTATACTATAAATAAATAGTTTTTTAATTCATTTTATAAAATGGAGACTGACAACTGATAATTAATGGAAATAAATACAAATTATAAAAATCATGTATTATTACTAAATACTATATTAATGCTAGTCTACAAAGTTAAAATCAATTTAGAGCATTGTTATTAGTTCTTTTGCGATTCGCACTTCCACTTCTGTCTCTCAAATTTGTAAAATAGGTGGTCAAAGCTTGCTCAATAGGTAGATTCTCAGCATAACAATGCTTTTTTCTTACACTTTCTAAAGAGAAATATGGCAAATTGATTACTTATTTTACTTAAATTGTAGGGTCATCTATGCATAATGATGTCAGATGATGACCCGGTTTGTTGAACAACTTCACCCTTTATCAAACTCAGTCAATTTTTTGCCATTTCCCATTGAAAATGATGTCAGTTTTTGTTATTGTATTATGATGGTATATCTGAATTTTTAATATAATATAAAAAATGCATATACCATCAATTTTTTTCTGGTTCAGTTATACATTTATTCTCAACAGTACTAAAAGTAAAAAAAAAAATGCGTAAATTGTTCTTTCAGATAAGCAAGCTAATTTCTGAATTTAAATTGTTTTTCCTATGATCCTCTACAGTTTTAAGCAACAAAAGCAAGAAGTTTTTAGACCACATTGTTGGTGTAAATACCTCTAAAACCTGCTCATAGCTAGCATAAATTGTTTTACTTTTTTTTAAAATAAAATATTTTACTTTTTTTTTTAATTCAATTTTTAAATTGACATTATTTTGGTCTCAACATCTCCTCCCCATTGTCAATTATTGTTAAACTCACACTGCCCCTCTATCTACTGGCATCATTTATGGATGATCCCATAGCCTAAATACTATATATATATATATATATATATATATATATATATATATATATATATATATATATATATATATATATATATATATATATATATATATATATATATATATATATATATATATATATATATATATATATATATGTATATATATTATTTTTACTTTATTTACAACACCATTTGAGATACAACAAACCCTTACAAAGCTTACAATAATTCAGTTAAAATTCAATCCGAGTTATTGAAACGTAATAAATTTAACATCAATAGAAAAGTAAAGCTGTCATCATTTAAAATGTAAAGGGTGTTGTCAAAATATGTTGATAGTAAAATTAAGTTACTAATAAAATCACGTTCAACAATGATAAATATTCTTACTGTAGTAAGAATTAGTACTAGTTAAAAAATTTGAACAAATAAATATAAAATAGTGAAAAAACAATGAACAAATAACTTGAACTTGAACTAAATCTTGAATTTGAATTAATTGGTTCTAATTTGTTCAAGCATAACCTTAAAAAATAAGTTTATATAATAAATTTTATGTATAACTAGTTATACATATAGTTAACTATCAGGAGTTATATGTATAACTGCATGCATTTTAAAGCATTTTATTTAATTTATATATTACTTTAGATCATATTACTTTGAATACTGGACCCAAAGACTTTATTCCCAATTACACTGTGGTACTCCAGATTAAAAATTTAAAAGTTTCAGTAAATATCCTGTTTTTGTTCCTCAATGTACTTCGTTAGTCCCTTAAGTTTTATGAACCTTATTATATATAAAGTTAAAAGTTTTGGAGCCTAAAAAAAGTTACAGAAACCTCCTTATCTCCTCCCTATTTTTTTTTTTTTTTTTTAATAAAAAAAATTTGGCTTTCAAACCTGCATTTCTTTGTGGGACACTGCAGTGTCCCATGCATGCATGCTTGGTTTTTGACAACATTAGAACTTGCATCAGTCAATTGTTTGCAGATAATATACTCAAGAACTATATTCAAATATCATATGAACATGTTAGAGAATGTTCATATGATATTTGAACATCACAAATTTAATAATATTGTTGTGATATGTTATATAAATAATTCCATAATAGATTATGATATGAAAATAAGATAGGATATGAAGGCAATGATCAAAGAATAAATTTACTTATAGAAATTTAGATGTTTGTTTATTAGTTTCAGAATATTATATTATGTGTGACCGCGGCCTTCTATAATAACAGGCCTTGACATCGCGCAACAAAGTTGTTAAACTGAAGGCCAATTCCTAATACTGTGTTAACATTTTCATCTTTTAACATTAGATGAAAGTTTGTGTTCGCGCTTTTTTAATAAATCTTTAAAATGTGATTGGTTTATAAATTAGATAGCCCAACATCAAGACAATAACGTTGTTATTGTCTTGATGTTGATGTAAGGTTCAAGGCGTTAACTTTGTAAGGTAATAATATTGTCAAACTAACGATAAGTTTTTTTAATAATTAAAATGCCTTAAAAATGCCTTTAAAATGCTGTGTATCTCTTTGCAAGTTGAACTATCTCAACTAAAACAAAAATATCAATTTATACAACTACAATATCAATTACAACTACAACAAAAATATCAATACTCAACTACGACAAAAATATTAATTTATAAATTCCCGAAGAATCTAGAGGAGAGAAAAAGATGTAGTGAAGCTATCCCAAGAACTGGTTTTATTGTTACAGACTATACAGCATTATGTCAACTGCATTGGCCAAATGAAGCACCTTTTGAAAGCAAATATGGGAAGCAACGACCTTTAAACCCACCATCTGTTTTTAAAATATTCCGCCTAGTTGTTTAGCCACACCAGCAAGTAAAGTTAGAAAAAATGTAACTTCAAGCGGTTTTCGAAGCATTTTACCAGATGAGTTAAATGATTTTCTAAAAGAGGATGAAATTATATTTGACGATATTCAATCTTTGTTAAGTGATAATAACGATGTTTTTGTTTTCCAGCTTAATAAAAAAAGTTTACACATACAATCAAAAATGTACAAACTTGGTGTTTCATTATTTATTTTAGTAATTTTCAATGATTATTCATTTGTAGCTAACCATAATGGCACAATTTGTAATATTTCATATTTAGCTGTAAACAAATTAAAGTTAATAAAAACAAAATCAGCTTTATTTGAAGCAGTTAGATTTTTAAAAAATAAAGAAAGTTCGCTTCAATCAAATATTCTATTCGAACACCTTAATGCTATGAGAAAAGTTAATGTTGGTGAAGTTTTATATACTTCAGATATTATATGTAGAGCATATGAGTATTTTGCTATGCAACGAAGTTTATATGATTGTATGTGTATTGACTACAAGTTGCCAAGTATAAGGACTTTAACCCTGTTGAGATATATTGATAAAACTTTTTTTTTGCTTGAATCAACTTTTATTGGTGTTTTTTATTGTTGGTGATTTTTATTGTTACCATTTTTAGCAAAAAAAATTAAAAATACAGTTATCTTTCTAATATATAGATATATACTTTGTTATGGTTCTGCTTGTTATTGATACTATTTAATATTACATAAATATTCTTAATGAAATTTGAAATACGAAAAACATGATTATCTTTTAACAATTTTTTGGTTTTCTTTTTATATTTCCGTTTTTACTAGAGATTATTGTTAGAAAACATAGGCTGCCATTACACCCTACCTAATATAAAAATATATCAATATAAGTCAAAGTGAAAGTTTAATCGGCCTTCAGTTTTTACGGCATTTTGCGCGATGTCAAGGCCTGTTATTATAGAAGTCTACATCATTGAAAAAGTAGGTTTTTACATTTTTGTTTTCGTTTTTTTGTTTAACTACTTTTCCTTATTGATCACTTTTTTTCAGGATTCTCCTCATGGGTTCAAGATCATAAAACGCATAATATGTGTTCAATTACGCATAAACGTTAGTCATTGTAAGTAATAAATCCTCTACTATGAAGCTTGCACTCAATGAAGACATTCGCTACTACTCATACAAGCATCCAGAGGATGCAACATTCATTTCACGTGACAAAACCCGAATTCCAATGCCAGGGTTCTTCAACACCTGTTCCTGCAGACTTGCGAGGAATTCTGCTGTACGAGCGCAATCAGATCGTCTGCTAGGGATCTTTTTTCTTACTACATCCTCGTAGTCACCATTGCAAGTCTCTAGTTCATACCTGATTGTTTTTACTGTGTTCAGGGAGCATTGGGCAGCAGTCATAATATCCTTATTTTGATGGCCGGCACGAATCATCATGATGCAAGTTATTCTCTTCCATGATTCAGGTGGGTTCCAGTCATCCATCCTTTCTGACATCTTGTATATGAATGAAGAAGGGTTCAAACTTTTAAATGACCTGTAGTGTGTATTAATACCTCTAATCTACAAAAAAATATAATCAACTATAAATATGTCAAATTTATCCCGAACACCCTGTATATATATATATATATATATATATATATATATATATATATATATATATATATATATATATATATATATATATATATATTTATATATACTTATATATATATATATATATATATATATATATATATATATATATATATATATATATATATATATATATATATATATATATATATATATATATATATATTTATATATATTTATATTTATATATAATTGTATTGATATATTTTTTTTTTAGAAAATGTTTGAAGAAAGTTAGAAGATACTAAAAACCTTGGTATTATACAAGCCGAAGCGATTTAATTAATTCAATTGACAAAAAACGGCGTGTAAATCGCAAAAGAAAAAATAATATTTTTAATATTCGTTTTGGATGTATTGATTAGTAGCATTTATTTTTAAATAAATTTATTTTGCAACACGTTTTTTAATTTTATAAAATTTCGTCATAATAGTTTAAGGTAAATCCCACATAGGTTATAGGTGGAAAACATCACATGTAAAAGATCAAAAATGCTACACGTTTTGAATACCAAATGGGATAAAGTAGCAAATAACAGATTAAGTTAAGCCTCTCTGAAAGCTTCGATGATTAATTTTAAATTACTATTTAAGTAATTTTTAAATTAAAAGAATTTTAAAACTTATCATAGAAGCATTCGGACTTTCATTTGTCTAGTATTGACTACTTTTATATCATTTGGATTAAAATATGTGGCATTTAAGATCTATAACATGTAGTATTTTCCACCTATATCCCATGTAGGATTTACCACATAAAACCCATGTGGGATTTACCATATGAAACCCACATGGGACAAAATAATAATCCCCATATGGGTTACATATGGTAAAAACCCACGCGTATCCCATATGGGATTTACCATATGGAATCCATGTGGGATTTACCATATGAAACCCACATGGGACAAAATAATAATTCCCACATGGGTTACATGTGGAAAAAATCCACGCGTATCCCATGTGCGCTTTTTCACTGGGAGCATCTGATGAAAAATTTGATCCAGATATTAATTATTTCAATGACATTATTACGGATTGTTCTTATTACTATCCTAACAAATTAGAAGAATTTTTTTATAATTATACAAAAAGCAATAAGTTTGATCAACTAAGAATTCTTCATATAAATATTAGAAGCCTAAACCGCAATTTTGAAAATCTTCTCAATTTGTTACAAGAAACCAACAATTTTTTTAATATAATTTGTTTAACCGAAAGCTGGATAACTGAAAAAGATTTAAAAACTACTTCAAATTTTAATCTTCCTTACTTTGATTTAATTTCTCAAGAGAGACTTATCAATAAACGCGGTGGAGGAGTTCTTATTTATGTAAAGAAAAATATTGCGCATTATATTAGGAATGATTTGAGTGTTTCTGATGGCGACAAAGAAATTTTAACTATTGAAATTCTAAACAATCAATCACAAAATATTTTACTGAGCTGTTGCTATAGGCCCCCAAATGGTGTGGCCGAGAACATGAGCATGTATTTTGAAGAAAACCTTTTCAAAATAGGCATTCTTGAAAAAAAAATGAATTTTATTCTAGGGGATTTCAATATGAATTGCTTCCATTACTTTACGGACATTAAAGTTAAAAATTTTTATGATTCTATTTTTGAAATGGGAGCCATTCCTTTAATAAATCGCCCTACCAGAGTAACTCCTAAATCGGCTACTCTAATTGATAACATTCTAACAACTGATATTTTTAACAGTGACTTAAATAAAGGTATTTTAAAAACAGACATATCTGACCATTTCCCTATCTTTTTTATCATAAACAACTCTAAAATTATGACCAAAACTAACATAAATGTTAAATTACGCAACTTTAACCAAAAAAATGTTGAGCAATTTAAAACACAATTATCATTACTTCATTGGAAGAACATCGACTTTAGTGATAACGCAAACAAAATTTACGATGATTTTTTTAATACATTTTACTCAGTTTATAATGCCAATTTTCCTTTACATGAAAAAACATTAAATCAAAAAAACATTAATTCTCCCTGGATTACCAAAGGTTTAAAAAAATCATCAAAAGTTAAGCAGAAATTATACATAAAATATCTAAAAAAATAAATCATTCACCAATGAGAAAATATACAAAGACTACAAAAATCTTTTTGAAAAAGTTCGAAAAAACTTAAAAAAACATTACTATTCTAAAATTCTCAATAAAGCCAAAAATACTTGTAAACGCTCCTCGGAAATAATAAAAGAAATTATCGGTAAATCAAAACCGTGCTCAGGTTCCCTGCCACACATGATCAAAGTAGATAACAATAATATAATTAATTCTCAAACAATAGCTCACGAATTTAACAAATCCTTTGTTGAAATTGGCCCTAAACTATCTAAATTAATTCCTAACACTGAAACATCATTTATAGATTTTCTAGTACCGATGGATAATTGCATTCAGTCGGATGAGTTATCTAAAGAGTTACTATTTGATGAGTTCGAAAAAGCCTTTAAAACACTAAAAAAAAATAAAGCAGTTGGACCGGACGAAATCAATGGTAACATAATTTTAGATTGCTTTGAACAATTTAAATATATTCTTTTTAAAGTCTTTAAATCATCAATCGAACAAGGAGTCTTTCCTGATCAATTGAAAATTGCTAAAGTTATTCCACTATTTAAAGGGAGTGACAAATCTGACATTAGTAATTACCGGCCTATTTCTATCTTATCTATATTTTTAAAAATACTAGAAAGAATCATGTTCAATAGAGTATTTAATTATTTTAGTTTAAATAATTTATTATACGACAATCAGTTTGGCTTTAAGAAGAATAACTCAACCGAGCATGCAATTATTCAGTTGGTACGTGAGATTTCCAATTCTTTTGAAAAATCTCAATTTACATTAGGAATTTTTATCGATCTTTCAAAAGCATTTGATACTGTGGATCATGATATTTTACTTTATAAACTTAATTATTACGGAATAAATGAAAGAGTTAGTAAATGGTTTCAAAGTTATTTATCCAACAGAAAACAATTTGTTTCTTGTAATGATCTTAATCATACACAGTTTTTAAATGTTTCCTGTGGTGTTCCGCAAGGTTCCATCTTAGGCCCTCTTTTGTTCTTAATATATATCAACGACTTGCATAAACCATCAAATCTTCTAAGTATTATGTTTGCTGATGACATAAACTTATTTCTATCAAACAGTGACATCTACCTACTATTCTCCGTTATGAACAAAGAACTTCAAAACATATCTAAATGGTTTAAAAGTAACAAATTAACATTAAATGTAAACAAAACAAAATGGATTTTTTTCCACCCGCTCTCCAAAAAACGTTCTCTACCCCAAAATTTACCAAAAATTTTTATTGACCATAATGAAATAAAAAGAGATTCTGTAACTAAATACCTGGGGGTTTTCATTGACGAGAACATCACATAGAAACATCATATTAACTATGTCTGCTCGAAAGTTTCAAAAAGTATTGGAATTCTATATAAGGCGCGTACTCATTTAGATAAAAATAATTTAACTAAACTTTATTATTCTTTTATTCATAGTTATATAAGTTATGGAAATATTGCCTGGGGTAGAACTGATCAAAGCAAGTTACAATGTCTCCATCGCTGTCAGAAACACGCGATCCGTGTAATTAATTTTACGGATCGGTTCTCAAATTCCTCAATATTTTTCAATCAAAAGAAAATCCTCAATGTTTATAAACTAAACGTATATAAAAATTTATCTTTTGTTTATATGTGGAAGTATGATTTATCTCCTTTAATTTTTAAAGACCTTTTTATTTTGAAACCTTTAAGCAAGTTTAACATGAGGAATAATAACTATTTAAATAAACCACTCTGTCGAACAAAGTTCAATCAATTCTGTATCACTTATCGTGCAGCTCATCTCTGGAACAAAATTATTTTGCCTAACTTCGGCTTACCCCTAACTTATTCTGTTTTTAAAATTAAATTAAAAGATCTCATTCTCTCTATTGAAAATATCTTAGAATATTTTTAATTTGTCTTATGATATATAATAATTTTGAATTATTATATATATCATAAGACAAATTCAATCTTTGTTTTATACTTGTTGACAATTTGTTTCTATTTATCTAAGTACTATTTTAATATTTTTATGTTAATTTTTTACGTTCTCTTATTGTAAAAAGGCGTTTTTATAATACTTTATGTACTATGTTTTGTAAAAGGCTTCTGACGATAAGATCATTTGATCTTCTTTGTATTTGCCTTGTTTGTATTTGAAAAAATATGTAATTTATATATATTACGTCAAATGTAAACAAAAACTTACGAAAAAAAAAATAAAAAAAAATATGGCATTCCAAAAAATACGCTGTCAACATGGATCAAAAATAAAGAAAAAATTTTCGAATGTATGAAGGCGCAAGGAAACAAGTCAAAACGTATGAGAATTAAAGAAGGAACATTTTAAAATATAATCTTGTTTTTAAATGACTTTTAAATGTAAGGAGGAGAAACGTGACAGCAACAATTCTTAAAACAAAAGCCAGAGAACTTGCTGAAAAAATTAATATAAATGGATTTCAAGCGTCTGATGGTTGGCTTGATCGTCAGAAAAACAGGTATGTTTCTTTCAAGACGATATGTGGAGAGGGTAACTCTTGCACAGCTGAAATGACCACGTCATGGAAGGAAACAACTCCCCCTTCAATTTTAAGTAGGTATAAACTTAATGAAGTTTATAATGCAGATGAATTTGGATTGTTTTTTTAAATCTTGAATCTGAGACGTGTATCGGGAGAAAGCACAGTAAAATTCGTCTTACAGGAATAGTCGCAGCAAGTGCAGCGGGTAATAAAATTCCTATGTTTGTAATAGGAAAATCAAAATTACCTCGCTGCTTCAAAGGAATTAAGCACTTATCTTGCAGATACAGAAATCAAAATAAAAACTGGATGGATAGCGTACTGTTTGAAGAGTGGATACGAGAAACGGATACAAAGCTACAAAAGAAAAGAAAGTAGCGTTCATAATAGATAACTGCCCAGCACACCCGACGGTTGATAATCTAAAATCTATTGAGATCTTTTTTTTTTTTTTTTACTACCGAATACCACACCTAAACTTCAACCAATGGAACAGTGAGTTATACGCTCTTTGAAAGTTTATTACAGATCTTTGGCATTGCAAAGGCTGGTCGTAGCTATCGATAAGATAAGAAATCTTCCTGTTTTTTCGATTTTAGATGCAATGAAAATGGTTGATCTTGCATGGCAAAATGTGAAAACCTCTACGATCGTCAATTGTTTTGCAAAAGCAGGAATTTCCGAAGATTAACAGAAATCTGCCCAATCGGATTAAGACGACGACCCGTTTAAAGAGGTTCAAAATCAAATAGAAAAACTTGATAATTTTTACCCTCTATGTACAACAGCTGTAGATGTTATTTTTGCAGATGAAAACTTAATTAGCAAAGAACCTTTACTTACAGATGAACAGTTGATAGAAGAAGTTAAAAATGCAGCGAATGAACACGATGCTAATGACAAAGTAGATAATGATAATGCAATCGATTCAGTTTGCCCTAAAGTTAGTAATATTCGGGAGGCACAACAAGTGTTGTTTGACTATACGCCCTTCAGTCTTACGGGTGAAGATTTGCAACAAAAGCTCAATGCAGTCTCGATTATATTCGATAGAGACGTTTCTTCAAAACTAAGACAGAGTGACATTAAAAGATTTTTTAGTTTATAATGTATTATTTTTACCTTTGAGATTAAAACTTTTGATAACTCAAATTGTTTTTACTTATCGGCCAAAGTTCATGTAATAGAACGTCCCGATAACTCGAACATTCGCTAACTCGAACTATTTTCTTTGTCCCTTGGAGGTTCGAAATATCGGGAGTTCACTCTCTCTCTCTCTCTCTCTCTCTCTCTCTCTCTCTCTCTCTCTCTCTCTCTCTCTCTCTCTCTCTCTCTCTCTCTCTCTGTGTGTGTGTGTGTGTGTGTGTGTGTGTGTGTGTGTGTGTGTGTGTGTGTGTGTGTGTGTGTGTGTGTGTGTGTGTGTGTGTCTATATATACATATATATATATATATATATATATATATATATATATATATATATATATATATATATATATATATATATATATATATATATATATATATATATATATATATATATATATATATATATATATATATATATATATATATATATGTATATATATATATATATATATATATATATGTATGTATGTATGCATGTATGTATGTATGTATGTATGTATGTATGTATGTATGCATGCATGCATGTATGTATGTATGTATGTATGTATGTATGTATGTATGTATGTATGTATGTATGTATGTATGTATGTATGTATGTATGTATGTATGTATGTATGTATGTATGTATGTATGTACGTTTAAGATAATTAAAAAATCATTGTATATTTCTGAAATAAAATTAGTTATCTTGGTATTTAAATGAACAAAAAAATTATACATCATGACTGACGTATTTGGTTAATTGTTTTTGGTCTATGACTATTCATAAAAGGATCAAAGTATTTAGAAATGTCATCATTGTCACCTTTCGCTTCCCTCTCTATGCGTCGAAGCACAGACGCTTCTGAAGGTGTTGCAACAATGACAGGGATATTGCCTCTTTCAGGACGAAACTCAACGACGTTTTTCCCAGTTCTTTCAGCAAGTTCTTCATGGGTTTCCTTAAAGAAAAATAAAATTGTACAACCTCTAACTAACTTCAAATTGAGACACAACTTCTAACTTGAGACACAACTAAATTAAACAACGCCATTTTTTAAAAAATATTAGCGTCATTCCAAAATAACTTTTAAATGTAATACAAGCCAAAGAAAAAATAGCAATAAAAAATAAAGATGAAAAACAAATATAGAAATCTAATAATTCATTAAAGGTATTACTCATTAATACACAATGTTAAAAATATAATTATACGTTAATATATAATAATATACTATATATTGTTACATAAATTCAAACAAAAATCTGTAAAATTTATCTTAATTTAAATTTATTGTTATTTATGAAACCTGTTGTTTAAAAGTTTTTAAAAGATTTTTTTTTGATAAAAAATTGCTAAGTTTTTTACTGAAAATAAATGAAATTTTTACCAATCCTCTGTGACAAAATAGTATAGTTAATAATAATTTGTAACACAAAGAAACTTAAAATTTATAGAAAACATTACCGCGCAAAAGTTTGTAAACAAATAAAAAAATTCAAAAAAAAGATAACATTTACAATTCTTTCATATTTTTTCATCATAGCACCTTAGTATTTTATTGGACAGCCTCTAGATTTTAATACTGCGTGACAACATCGAGGCTTAGAGTCAACTAAGTTAATAAGAACATATATGGGGATATTTTTCCAAAAATCCAAAAGCTTCTTGAACAAATCATTTTTGTTAGTCGGATTTTTACCTCTCAATTGACGATCGAGGTGCTCACAAATACGTGCTATAGTATTTAAATCTGGGTTTTGAGAAGGCCAGCCTAAAACTCGAATTTCAGAAAGCAAGTCCAAAACTCGAATTTCAGAAGACCAGTCCAAAACTCGAATTTTTTACATTAGTAGTCTGGGCTTTGAGAAGGGGAGTCCAAAACTCGAATTTTTTACTTTAGTAATCTGGCCAGTCTAAAATTCAAATTTGATAAGGCCGGTCCAAAACTCGAACTTTTCAGAAATAACTATTGAATTGAAATAAAATTATCATAGCCACGAGCCATCCGGTCTTGATAATATTAAATATACATGATCCATTGCACCTTCAATGAAATGAAGTGGAGTAATAAAATCAGGACTGAAAGATCTCAAACCATTCCACTGCCATTGCCATGTTTAACTTTTGACATTTAATATTTCATCTTTTGGACGTCTTACGTACTTTAACGGTCTAAAGACTATAATTCGTTAGACTATTTTCAACAGATTTTTAACATTTTTTTAAATGCTGTATCGTTATAATGCAAACTAGTTTATATTTAAAAACGAACAATTTACTTTCACAAAAGTAAGTAATATCATTATTAATATTAAATATTATTATTAAATATAGATAAGTTAAAAATCATTAATATTATTAAATATCCATTAACTTTCGAAAACCTAAAACTCTATTAGAGATTTATTTATTTTATTAAGAACGGGGGTAAGCTAAGATGTCAATAATATTAATACAAGTTTATTATTAATAAACACTACATTCTACTACTACAAACACTACATTCTACATGTACTATATTTGTACTTTATATAGAGAATTATTATGTTTTATGTTTATGTAATTTTTAATGAAGTAAACAAAAACGTAGTTTTTAACATTTAAAGAAAAACACGTCGTTGTTATACGCCATTCAAATAATATCAGGAGGTTAAAAATCAAGTATTGTTATACCGTTTATTGTTTTTTAAAGCATATTTAGCCTCCTGATATTTAAAACTTTTTTTCGTTTATTTGTAAATATATATTCCGCGAAGTTGTTCGGCAAACTCAGAGTTAGCGAAATGATGTATTGAACCTGTATGAAACTTTTTTCTGGGTTTTTAAGAAACGTCTTCTTTATTATAAAAGTATACAGCTGATAAAACCTTCAAAAAGTCCATACAACTTTAAACATTTGTATTTTCTTTACAAGCTGAACTATTTAAAAGAATAAAAAACTGTTTCTTTTTTTCTCTTTGCGTATGATAGTACTTCAAACCTTTTTCAATGCATCTCCTCTTTGTTGAACATTTTTAAAAGATAAGTTCAGTCTTTTAGATGGATTTATAAGTTTTATTTTTATGGCGTTACTCTTTACAACTCTCAGTTTTGCTTTAGCAGAATAAGCTGCTTTTTTATTCGATTCGGGTCTCAATTTTTCTCAATATCTCTTGGACCTTCCTCTGGACATTTTTTTTATCAAGACTTTGAGACACATAGTAAGATTGATATTCTGCATAACGCTTATCTAAGATTGATAAGTAAGTATGATTGATATTCTGCAGAACGCTTTTTTCTTACTTATAATTTGGATTTTATTTCTTAAGAATGTATTATGAAAATATACTTTCCGACGCTTTTTTCTTACTTATAATTTGGATTATATTTCTTAAGAATGTATTATGAACAATACTTTCCCACATGAAAATGCAAAAATATATCTACTGAAAACCAAAACGAAAATTGAATTCTAACATGCGATTTCGACTTCCCTGATTTATTCTTGCGCTATTTTATAAAACGCTAATTATTCCGTTTATGGGGATATTGATACTATAATTAAAAGTTGATATTATGCTTTTTTTTTTTTTTTTTTTTTTTTTTGCAGAGCGAAAACAAAGTTACCCTTTATAGCAGAATTTCTAAAAAAATCTTGCCCTATAACCTTATTTCATATTGATAATTATTTTTTTTTATCATTAAGTTCAGTGAGGCAACCTAAATTTTGCAGACGTGTATGTCACATGAAAGCACTTAAATTATTTTAATATCTAAAAGTTTTTAACTCAAGTCATTATGAAGAAAACATTGAAGTTATTAAAAACATTGAATATTGCTCGTATATTATAAATACTTCTAGTTTTAATGATGAAAATTATTTTCAATTTAAGAATTAACTTTGTTATTTCTTTGTTATCTTATTACCCAGTGATCCGGTGATTCATTATTTTTTATTTTAGAATGCAAATAAAGCGGTTTAAGAAATAACCTTAAAGTACTAAAAGAAGAGTTTTAAAGGCACAACTGCAAGAAAGATCTACAGGTGTCTTTAAAGTTATAAATACACATATAAACACACACACATATATATAAACACACATATGCATATAAATACAATGAATATACCTGTATTGTATTTAAGGAGATATAAAAAAAAAATTAATAAAAATAGTAAGTAGTTAAAGCTTCAATATTTTAATCTCTCAGTTATCTCATCAATCTCTCAGTTATCTCATCAATCTCTCAGTTATCTCATTAATCTCTCAGTTATCTCATCAATCTCTCAGTTATCTCATTTCAAAATTATGCATGTATCATTTAAAAATCATAAACGTTTATTTAATTAGAAATTACTTATCTCCTTACTACAGTGGAGACATCTATGAAAGAGCATTATTAAAAAGGAAAAAAGTAAATGAGGTTTTACTTTCTATTTGTCTATATTGTTTTATAAATGCAGTTAATAATATTAACTTTAGTTTTAACTTAACTGTTTTTATGACTATTTTTTAGGGATTATTTTTAACTTATGAAATGATTCAGTTGAATTAGAAAATACATGTAACTTTAATGTAATGCAAAACTTTCATTCATCTTTTTAAAAGTGGAAAGCAACCAGCAATTCATTGGGATCTTCTAGAGTAACTTCTCACACTATAAACTCTTCTGATATATCTGATCAACTTATTAATTCATTTAGCATAGCAAGTAATGACTTTAATGACAATCTTATTTCTATATCAAAACTTATTGAAACTGTTAGTTTATCCATTCCAATCTGGTAAGAACCTAACTACCCAGACAGAACCAGTAGAGTAAGCTATTTTCATGTTGAAAAATTTATAAATTTTATTCATATACTTAATTTTATTATACTTTTTCATATTTACATTTAATTTGATATTTAGAAACAATTAGTGCCACAAAATTTACATTGACCGAGTAAAATTCAGCAAATGCAACAAATCACAAAGTAGCAAAACCCAAAATATACCAAGACCTTGTCGTTGGTGTAGTTGGTAACTAATTTTAGTTTTTTATTATTATTATGTTGTTGGTGTAGTTGGTAACTTGTCGCTTGTGTAGTTGGTAATTTGTCGCTGATGTAGTTGGTAACTTGGCGTTTAAATTTCTGTATTAAACAAAATAAATCAATATTCTTTTGTATTTTTAGCTTGTGCCTGTCAGATACTAAAAGTGTCGTCAAAAGGACGTGTGAACAGCAGTCAAAATTAAATTAAACTTTGCAGCAAAAGATAAAGAGAATTAAAATATGGAAGTGTATTTATATCTTTTTTGATTATTTGATATATAAAGTTTTAAAAGTTTATATATACACTTTTTTTAACTTTAATGTTTTTGAACACTGTTAGGTATTTCTTAAAGATATTTGGGTGCTGATCACGAATATTACATCAAAATTTAAGTATCACGTACCGTTTAAGAGAAATCTTCAACTTTATCTTTCAAGTTTTTATATTTCAAGTTTTTGCTTAGATTTATATTCAAACATCTCACTCCAGTTAGTGACTCATCAGCAACAGTTTGTGCAGCTAGTGTGTGTGTGCATTATTGTAGTAAAGTACAGTGTCTGTATCAATATAACAGTAAGTAAATTTAATGCTATAGCTATTTTGCTGTCTGGCGATATGTCTCGTCAATGTTGTAACAGCCGCGATACATTCTGCTATATCTGTGGCAAATATACACTTGCATCTCAGAGACGTTCTATTGTGAAGAAACTGCTCTTGTGAAGAAAGCTTATCATCTGTATTTTGGCTGCAAAATTGGTGACCAAGACAAGGAATGGGCGCCTCACATTTGCTGCACAACATGCGGTGTCAATCTAAGAGCCTGGCTCAGAAGCACTCGTAAGAATATGCCGTTTGCTGTTCCGATGATCTGGCGAGAACAAAAAGACCATGTGGCGGACTGTTATTTTTGTTTGACTAATATATCTGATTTCTCTTCCAAAGTCAATTGAATATCCTAATTTGCCTTCAGCAATGAGGCCTGTGACACATGACGACAGGCTCCCAATTCCGAAACCACCAGAGGATTGGACCTTAGATGAACCAGATGAAGAAACTCCAGTGCAGGTTACTGACTGACATTGACCCAGATTTTGAACCTTGCTCATCAGGTGATCCACATCTAATAATACAGTCAGAATTGAACGATTTGGTTAGAGATTTGTGTCTGTCAAAAGCAAAAGCCGAGTTGCTGGGTTCCAGGCTGCAGGGATGGTGTCGGCTGTTACCAGGTACGAAAATTTCTATGTTCAGAAGCCGGCACCATGATATCACCAAACTTTTTGCTCAAATCAACAGTCTCTGTTTCTGTTGTAACATTGAAAGATTGTTTTCGGCCTTGGGTTGTGATCACAATCCAGAAGCATGATGCAGTAAAACAAAAACTATATTTGTGCATACCCCATAGGTACCTGTCACAATCACCTAAAACTTTTCAGGAAGCAAGACTTTTTTAAAAATTTGTTGTGCAGTGATATCAAAGATAAATACTTATGATTATTATATTTAGAGTAATGTTTTTACCTGTTTATATTACATAATTTTTGTTTTGCAACTTCTGAAGTAGATTAAAATATAAAACTTTTCGAAAGAACTAATGGTTTTACTTAATTTAGTCGGAGGAACTAATGGTTTTACTCAACTCTTAAGGTGGCCATGAGGGCCCAAATTTTTTAAAGAGGGTTTTATTTCTTTATTTTTTAACAAAGCAGATTTTTAATAGTAAGTTTTGATATTTTAGGTTTTTTTGGTGCTTTGGCCCCCACTTAAAAGTCACGCTTTTGCCCATGACTCTCAGTATTATACTTTAATACAGTTTACATATATAATTAGTCCACAAAAATACCGAAAGTTAAGGCTACAATTACATGGATAAAAAGTGAAAAAAAGTATTGTGGTGGCCCGTGTGAATTATCAATGACAGATCCAAGCACTTTTAGACAGGTTATTCAGTACTATTACTATCTTATTCATATAAATCCAAATGCAGATATGGTATTAGTGACTTAGCAAACAAGCAATAATATACAATCAATTTGGGCTACAGTAAACCCAAATTTACCTCTTATAACTGACAAATCTATTAAAAGGAAAGTTGAAGATCTTCTTGTACTTGTTAAAGGATATTAATCGCAAGCACAGAAAAGCAAGCGCTAAAAGAAATCTTGATGCATACTCAGACAAACTTTTTGATATTTCTGCGTGTTCCTGTTCATTAGATGTGTTTCCCTGTAGTGACAGAAAAGTTTTATGTAATAAAGAAAATTGCATCAAAGAATATATTGTATGCCTTTGCTTTTAAAGTAATAAAGTAACTCTTGAAGACAGAGATTATCTTCGTGATCAGAGAAAAAAAATTAGTCTAAAAGGTGCATATCAACTTTCTTCTGTTGATAGATTATCTGTCAAAAGGATTCAAAGACTTGATAAAGAACGACAAAAAATATCTTATAAGCTAGTTGATGAAGATGAATGCCACACATAAACTTAATTGGAGAAACAAGTGGTTTAACCATAACAGAGGTAAATATTTTATAAATACATGAAATATTTGTAGTAGATGAAACAAAAAGCATTTTATTTTATTAACTTTTTTTAGGATGAAGGTGAATGGAAACCAATAAATAATCTTATTGGAAAATACAACTAGGTTAAACTTCCAAGATTTGCAATGGAACTAGCCAGAAATGAGTGTTCATCAAACGTAGGTGCAGCCCTTGCAAATGCTTTACTACATAACATAAAATATCTCCTAAAAAATGATGTTGATATAAAATATATTTTAAGTGACAAATACAAATTAGATAGGGCCAATTAGATAGGGTTAAAAGTAAAAATTGTTAGTGAAGATGTGGACTCGGAACAAAAAAAAAATTTGTCTTGGGGTTGATAGCAAGCTCTATCAGTTAAATAAAACGAGTAAAGTAAATTAAATAACAAATAAGTAATAAACTGACCTCAAGGAGAAGTACTAAAGAAATGCATTAAACCTGAACATAAATTTCACATTAACTTATGAAGATGGAAAATTGAGTGGAAATTATTTGACTCATAGGACAATTCCTGTCACTGGTGCTAAAGGCTTAGTTCTTGCTACTGAAACGTTCAGTGTTTTACAAGAACATAACAGTTTGAAAAGTATACAAGCTGTATTTTTTGATAATACTGCTACCAATACTGGACCAATAAGTGGCTTAGTGGTAAAACTAGAAGAGTTTTTAAAAAGAAAACTAAATCTAATTAGATGCACCTTACATCAAAATGAACTTCCGTTACGAGCTTTTTGTGAAAATTGATGGTGACACAACTGGGCCAAGAAGCTTCAGTGGTCTACTTGGCAAAAGATATGCTGAAAATATTCAGGATAGAAATCAAGTTTTGTTTAAATGTATTGAAAACCTAATTGTAGATAGATATATTCCAGAAGAAATACTAATAGACTTTAGTTGCGATCAAAGATTTTTATTTGAATATTGCAAAGGAATAGGCATTGGTAAAGTTTCTGATAAATGGGCTGCCTATAAAATTGGACCGCTTAACCATGCAAGGTGGTTAACTCTAGCTTTTTGCCTTCTTTGTTTGTATACTAGAGACAATTAACCAACCATTTCTTTAAAAAAACTTGTATGCTTTATTGTTCAGGTTTACACTCCAGCGTGGTTCAAAATAAAAAAATCTTCAAAATTTCACAAATCCCCACGCCTTATTTTTTCTACTATTACCGGAATAAATAATCTCCCATTTGATGATGTTTAACATATTGTTGAAAAAAACATTAAAAACAATGTATTGTGCCTAAAACCTGAAAATATTCTTTATGCCATGCTAAAAGATAATGACAGCAATATACAAAACTTTGGTTTTCAAATCCTACTGGCTCTAAGGCAAAGGTATTTTTTTATAGTTAACTAAAATAAAGTTTTGAAAAAAAATGATACAGTAAATGTGGTAATTGGCTTTGATTTATATTTATAGAGTAAACAACAAAAGTTTTGAAGTAAATTTAAAGAAAATTCCGGAAATTAATTTTAATGCTAATCATTGGTATGAGTTAGTTGACATCAGCATTACTAAATTTATGGAGCCTCCAACAACACAACATTTTCTAATTGAGCAAATCCAATATATGATTGACAATAATGTTAAACCTGAAATCCCCATCTCACTCTCAGAGTGTTGAGCAAGCGGTAAAACTTGTGTTGGAAACATCCCAATATGATTATGGATTCGAGAATCGACACAGCTGCATTTTAACTAAACTATTTGGCAGGAAAATGCGCAAACCATATATTTCAAAAGGGCATTATTTCCATTCTTATGATGATATCTTTTAATTAATAATGTTTTCCTAAAAATATATATCCATGCTCAAAATGTTTTAAATTGTAAAATAATGTTTATTTTGATATTCTTATGTGAATATAAGAATAAAAGTTTCACTATTTAAATCTTCAAATAGTTAACAAGTTGTTACAAATTTAGCTTTATTGTTATAAATTATTATAAACTTAAATCATCCAGCAATGCACTTAATTTTAAAAAACAATTAAATATGAACATATTTAAAACATCAATTTTTGCATATAACGCCTTTTAAGGTGTTTTTTCGCATAATCCTACAAATCTTAGAATTTAAATCCGCAAGCGATTCTTCATTTTAAATCTCTCAAATTTTTAAAGTAATCATATTTTAACTGCCTCCAACTACTGCAATATTACACAATATGCAGAATTAAAATCGACCTACCTTAATATATATATATATATATATATATATATATATATATATATATATATATATATATATATATATATACACACATATATATATATAAAAAAGGTGACAACTAAAAAACGAGACTGGATTTAAAGGTGACAACTAAAAAACGAGACTGGATTTAAAGACACATATCTCTTTAAAGAAGTATGATAAAACAAACAAAAAAAATGTTCTAGAAAGTATTTTTATTCTAGTTTTCAAATATATAATCAGTTGTTCTCAATTAAACCATTTCTTCTGACTTAATCAACTAGGCCTGGTATAGACTGAGCTAGGCTTCTTATGAGCTCAATATCAATTTTATTAAGGCAATACTTGATTCTAGAACGTAATTTTTAAAGATTTTCTGCATGCCAATTATTCTTTTAGACAAGGCCTTTTACGACATTCTGGCAAGTTTGCAGGGTTATCCGTTTTCCTTGTTTAGTTACATGATTACTGTTTTTGCATAGTGAGATAATGCTAAATCTGGCCAGAATACATATGCACCATCTGAATGATACTTATTGATGAATGGAATAAGTCTCTTCTTAATACATTTGTTTCAATAGATTTTTTGATTTACAGCCAGTCCACTTGGTACAAAATAAGGTTGAGAAATTCCATTTTCAGAAAAAGCAATCCATAGAAGTAATTTCTTTTCAAACTTTTGTTTTGTTTGGTATTTAACTGTAGATGGAGTAGATTTTACATCATTAGTATAAAATATATCATTTTCATTGACACTGGAGTAATTTAATGTGAAATATGACTCATCGTCAACGATTGGTTTACAATTTTTGAATTTCTGACACAATCGACTGCACTTAGTTCTAGCTGCTGCTTTTTGCTGGTGAGAGCGTTTTGGAATCGTCATTTTTTTTCTTGATTTAATACTTGTTCTTTTTTGTAATATTTTACTAATGTGTTGCTGAGTACAGTTGAACT